>NC_068981.1:76581172-76588105 GCF_001194135.2 Octopus bimaculoides | reverse complement strand
CATAATACATACATACCTACCTACCTACCTACCTACCTACATACATACACACATACATACATACATCCATACATACATACATAGATACTTACATTTTTGTATACATAGATTCCTACATACATAAACACATACATACATACATTCAGGCAGAATCAATGCTCTTGAGAGCCGCATGATATCCCATACAGAACAAATAGAATGTGAAAGAATGTGAAATGAGCATATAATTCAATAGCGAATTATGAAAATAGATGAATGGTTTCTCCTAAATAGTCACTAAGAATGTAAAGCTGACCCGTGTGTATTAATGCTAATCCTTCTGAACAGAATCTTGTAGGAGAAAAATTCATCATATCAGAAAACATTTAAGAATAGGTACATATCACGTAAGTTAGAGGTTGGAGCAATAGTGACAGAGATAGTAGCCTGTCCTGAATTTGTGATATATACCTAGATGGATAAGCTTTTGCTAATCAGGGACAGGATATTGCTACTAAATATTTGCCTAGTTGAGAGCGAGAGAGAGAGGCGGAGAGAGAGAGGCGGAGAGAGAGAGAGAGAGAGAGAGAGGCGGAGAGATAGATATATAGATAGATAGAGAGAGAGAGAGAGAGGCGGAGAGATAGATAGATAGATAGATAGATAGATAGATAGAGAGAGAGAGAGAGAGAGAGAGAGAGATGCACAGAGACAGAGGCAGAAAGAGGAAGAGAGAGAAAGATGCCACTAAACGCACTTAATCAAACCAAGTGCTTGCGTAGAAGTATCAGCATAATATGATCTGCTAAACATCGCAACTACATCTTCCTCAAATAACACCATAACGTACGTAAAATGTGATTTTGTATTGAATAAGGTTTGCTGGGGTATATTTTACCAGAAAAGACTGGGTGATTATGGCTTCAGTGCCCTTAATCGTATACCAGCTTTGTTATTTTTTCCGTTTAGAAAAGAAAGCTTTATGTGTCTTTGAAATTTAAGACTTTCTTCTACTAGATCCATAGTCGAACAAATATTTACAGGGGAGTCGGTTAAATTGATTGATGTTTTACAAGTCGTTGTTTGTCATCGATTGAAGGATGAAAGGAAAGTTTCACTTCTCTGCGATTTAACTTAGAACACCTTGGTGAACGAGGGTAAATAGTAATTGTATATAATGCTTTTATTCAAGAGCAATAGGTGAATATATTACACAATAAGCTCCTATTTGTATCTGAACATAGAGTGATAATACGAGGCTATTACATTCCTGTCGTCCCTAATGTAAGTGATGTAAGTAAAATATGCTCCTATATTGAACTTAGCGCGCACACAATGTCACTCAACACGTCTATAACTATTACATTATTGTTGACATCATTTAGTTATTCATATTTAGTCAAATTTATTATCTTATATTATACATATAGGTTATGAACTGAGCAAATGTGAGGAACTGAGTCTATCGGCGACTACTATTATCAAATTAGAAACGACAGTTAACAGTCAAACAACTAGATCTCCGAGCACAATATTACTGTGATATTTAATAAAATCTAGTTATGTTCTAAGTTAGAATATCACCCCTGTCCACTGTACCTCTTACCACTCCGTGATCGATAAGAAAAATAGTCAGTAATACCAGTCACATAATGCACTTATTTTAATCAGATATATCTTTCGATTGCCAGTAGCCTTTTTACCAAAATTTGTGATCTGGTACCATTATTACAATTTATTAATATAAATCAAACACGTTTGTCAAATGGACATTCACCATTCCGTTTGTGGAGAATGTTTTATTTTGATTCATATTCTTTTTTTACATCTCACCCTTTTCTTCTCTTCTTTTTTCATTTCCGTAATTTATTTCTTTTCTTTTTGTTTCCTTATTCACCTCTCTCTCACTTCTTTCTTTTTAATTTCTTTCTGTTTCCTTCTCTAATTATTTCTTCGCTGTCGAATTGTAATATTGCGAGACGAAAGATAAAATTGTTGTGGCATGTGAATATTCTATAAATAAAGGAAAACTAAAGAACGTATAGAATATTGTCGCCAAAGTGTATTGTCTCTTCTCATAGCTAATCATTATCAGAAACCTGTTGTTTGTAAATAGTTGTTTTCTTCAAATATCTAAACTCCAAGCGTTGTACATTTGTGGTATGTCTCGAGAGACTTGCGTGAGCGACGATGTTTTGAATCACAGTTGAAACATTTCAGCTCACATCTCTCATCTCTCATCTCAAGTTTCTGTTGTATATCTAACTGAAAAATAAAACTGCTCTGACAAACTAGTTGACCATCAACATACTCCATGGAGACGAAGCTCTTTCCAACATGTGACTCGACGCCACATTTTATATTAAAAGAGGTGATTATTTCTAAAGGTTTATGTTCAAATCGACGTGAACATAGAGTAAATGGGAAGTAGAACAGAAGCAGCATATTTACTTGATATATTGATTTAGACTTGTAAATATAAACAAGCACTTCATTCTCTATACTAGGAAGTCATTTGATGTTACTTTACACGAAAGTAATGAAAAAAGAGACAACATTATTGTATTGGTACCACCGCCTAGGGTGGTATTTAGTTGATGACTTGAAGAGGAAACCTCGTGCCATCGTAACGTACAATAATTTCTTACGTAGGATATGATTTGAACTGATTGGTGTTACTAAGTTTAGTTAGAAAAAATTGCAGATGAAATAGTGAAAATTTGACGTGTTCTTACCTTTCGAAATAGTATTAGATATGTAAATGAAATAGAATAGCTTCAGTCGTTATCGAATCCAATAAACACCATCTCATCTCGCACATCACACATTTTCATTAAATAATATTGACTTCTTTTGAGAATGAGAACTACGAAGAAAAATCTAATATCCTGGCTTGCAGCATTTACTGCGCAGTTTCAATTTACTGTTGAAATCAGTTGAGTTCAATTACATCCTTTCGAAATATATGCATGACTAGTTAAGAAATTTTAAAAAAAAAAAACATTTCTTTAATATAAAATAATAATATCGAAAGGGGTTGAGATAGAAGATGTTTCAGCATTCGTGTTTCTTTTAGGCGAAAAAATTTACAATGTAAATAATATGAACGTAAATGGAGTGTTGAGAATGAAACAAGATCCTAAATATATTTCTTTCCTATTTGTTATTCAGGCTTTATATATTGTTTTTACGAAATGAAAGAATAGTAAGTTTACAAATTCATAACATTTCTTCTGTTTCATGTTCGCTACTGCTATAAACCTTATTGCTTTCTGTACACACAATAACGCAAATATCATATTTTGTGAAGACTGACAAATTAGCAAAAGTATGGGTGATTATATATATATATTGTAACATGTTTTTATCTCGGGTTATCATCTTGACACTACAAATATCAAAACCGGTTCTATATCACTTATTACCATTACTTGTCAACAAGTCAACGTTTAAACCAATTAGCTAATGGAGTACTTAATTAATTTTTTGTCGATTTGTTCGGATCAAAATCTTCTTGCTCTTCATCCACAATGATGTGCTCACCCTTATTGCCCTTATCTGTCAGTGACACATATTTGTTAGAATTTGTCGCTCAATGGAGCACTACCTCGACTTCTTTGACTGGAACTGTGGGTTGTTCAAGCCCTGCCATATATATTTTTCTCTTATAATACAGCGTACGAAGATTTGTTAAACTGCATCAACGTATTCATAACGTGGCAAAATATTATAGATAGATTATGATTAGAGAGTGCTTATTCCTAGCTATAAAGTAAAAGATAATATATAACGACTCTGAATGTGATTTGCATATAACAAAAATATGTACTTTTAAAAGATGTTCTCTACTAACAACTTCAGTCGCCCCTTCAGAACTATCTATGAATTAGAATAAATTCGCCCCTTCTGAACACCTCAAGAATCACAATAAATTCAGAATTTAGAAAAATAAAAACGTAAAGAAATTCTGTATTTGATGTTTTTGTGATAAACGTCCAACTATCCAATAGTTTTCAAAAACCAACAATGGAGTGGCCAATGAAGTTATTCATTAGAAACAGCAATTTATACTCTTGATATAAGCTGTACATTTTGAAAGAAGATTGTAGTAATTTTAATCAACTTCAGTAGTTCACTGAAACTTTTTTGCCGACACCGGAAGAATTCATAGAAATTATCAGTTGTTTGTGTGAAAATTGTAGTATTAAAAGAATAAAATTACTCTATGTTCTCAAAAGACAATATGGCTGAATTAAATCTAGCAGCTAGTTAAACATACACATTTTTAAAAAAATGCATATAAATTGTTTTACAAAAATGTCTGTTTGCATATTACCACTCATTTTTTATTGCTTCAGAAATATCAAATAAAAAAAATAAACATTTTTCCCGGGGAAATGTGTTTTTAAACCACCAATGAATATTCAAAACAAAATATTTGGCATTTGTCCCGACAAAATATCGATAATTATTCCTGAATATATAATAGCATTAAAATAGTTCAATGATGAAAACAAAGACTTAACTTCCGTACTCTACTGATAATGTCTTCATAAATATAGCAAATCTACTTTGGACTAAAAGAAAACTCTTGAATGATAGTTTGGCAAAGTAGTAAACTCTGCTAATTTGAATTGTAAATTCTTCTAGAAATACATGAAAATTTTCATATTTAGAATAAGTTAAAAACATGCTTTTACGTTATTTGCATCTAATACTATAAACCAAAAGACACCTAAATCAATGATTCAATATTTGTGAGCATAGATTGCAGGAATAAATTGCAGTGATGTTATATGGTACACATTTACAATTGGGCTTTCGATTTTTAAAGATAATGGGAACTAGAAAAAGTAACTTATCTTGTTTCGTCCCATACTGAAGTACTTTAGATATGTTGAAGGTACTGAAATTGATTCAGATTCCTATTACCATTTAGTTACTTATCAGAGGAGCAGGAAAATGTGTCTACAATTGATGGTCACGTGTTAAGGTTATCTCTACAGATATACTATAGAAATTATAGCCAGCACTAATTTTTGTTACGTTTCGTATCCGAGACCTCAGATGTAAACAAACACTGAGATTGAAGATGAAAAGAGTAATGGGCGTACATGCCATATTTCGGGAGTTTTTACTCCTTCTTCAGCACCCATGTAAGCCCTTAATCATCCTCGAACACCCTTGTTTAAATAGCCACAGAGGTGTAACGTTATTGGGTATACAAGTTTTACCTATTAAACACATTCCTGGAAGCTGGTACGTAAATATTAATGACTTGTAAGGACGCAGCATTTCGTTATACAACCAGAATATACTATAAAGTATATTAAATGTTTTGATCAGTGTGCGCGCTTTACATCACTTGTTAAAGTTATCTTTACATATATTCTATAGAAATATGGCATATGCGCCCATGCCCCTTTTTCATCTTCGATCTCATTGTTTAAATTTGATGTCTCGGATATGAAATGTTGTAACAAAGAATCAGTACTGGCTATAATTATTATAGAATATCTGTAAAGATAACCTTAGCAAGTCGTGTAAGGTGCACAGCTAACAGGGTAGAACATAGTATTGACATGAAAACGTTTGATATACTTTATAGCTTACCATGGTTGCATAATGAAATACCGCGTCCCTACAAGTCATTAATAGTTGATGGTAAAATATATGTGATTGATAGGTGGTTTGAACACAGGTAAGTTGGTATCTACGAAACAAATGTAAATATAGGGTGAAAATTCTGAATAGTTCCAGCTCGTGGTTGGAAGGAAATGTTTAGTGCAGTAATTGCAGGTTGAAATATATTAGTTATGAACATAAGATGACGTACGTATCAGATGGATTTGGATGGAGAGAATATGCATATAACTACTTCAGTGAAACTGAGACCGTTGTAATATTGCTAGAGTAGAAAGAGAGACAAAACAATGAGTTTGTGAACAAATGGTTGATGTATTTTTGGTAATTACTTGAAAGATTCTTTTGAAAGGAGATATTGTGTGTGTTTGTTTCTAATCATTTTTTACTTTGAGGAGAAAGGGCAACATCAATGCCTCTCTCTGGACGACCGAGACTGGTGGAATGAAAAAAGAAGCTGGTCTATGACCGAATGCTTGCACCATAATTCACTTCATTAACATCACTCGTGAGCGAGGTAGTGTTCGTTAGAATATGTCAGCTGCCCTAGAAAAGAAACGGTCTTCTGTCGTATTCCACATAGTTTCTGTGTCATTAGTGTATCCCAAAAGTATTATAGAAAGTACTTGCATAAAGCGACCGCATGGAAATAAACGGAGAAACTTGTAGTAGTTATGAAGATAATTCTTAGCCTTGCCATCACTTCAGCGCTTTGTTTACATGTATAACAGCAACATATATCAGATTATATAAGCAATATTGAGTTAATGGTTAAGATTCATTGTATAAGGTAGCCATTCGTGTTCATGAGAGACACCTGGCCTTGAGTTTGTGTCGACATTCAGCGTTTTAATTCTATATTATTCATGTATAGGGCCTGGTACAACCTTTTGATATAAATAGCTATTGTGTGTTTGTAGTATTGAAGAAAACTAGGTTGCCATTGATCTTATTGAAAGATTCTTTCGAAATTTTCAGTTACGAGATGATCAAGACAGGTATCGAATAACAGCAGCGTAGAAAAGTTTAAGACAATAGTTGTATTATATATATGTGTGTGTGTATTAATAAAAGTGTCAGCAACTTGATCACTATTTATCCACCACCAACAGTACATGAAAATAACAACGAGCAGAGTAAGTTTTTGTGAACGACAAAACCACCAGTGACGTAATATGTATATTTCTACAAAGTCTTCATTGGCAGCATTCATCTGGTTGCCACTCATGAACCAATGTCTATTCATTTATGGAAGGCTTTGGCGCAATTAAAGAAGCAGCAAAGAGCTAACATTGAAAAAAAAAAAAAAAA
>NC_068981.1:76568082-76576110 GCF_001194135.2 Octopus bimaculoides | reverse complement strand
GTGTATATATATATATATATATATATATATATATATATATATATATATATACAGACTTATATAGTATATATCAATATAATATATCTATCTATCTATACATACATACATGCATTCATGCATACATACACACACACACACACACATAGATTAAGATAGTAAGAATCAGAAACATACATGTCTTGCACTTTAGTGATAGACTCCTTCACTACGAGGGCTGGGGTACTGGCATAAATCCATATTGCAGGCAATTACACATCTTCTCTAAGATTGCATAGATCATTAATACAGACACTTGCTACATTTATAGATTGGCCCAGTCACATTATAATTATTTAATTCGTTTAAACAAATGAAATTATTTCAGTCTTAAGTATTACCATTTTCACTTATCATCATAATCATCATCATTATCATCATCGTTATTATTATGATCATCATCATCATCATTATTGTTATCATTATTATTATTATTATTATTATTATTATTATTATTATTATTATTATTATTGAGTTAGAGAGCAGCGCGTGACATCAAAATGACACTGGGGTACAAATACACAAAGCCCACTATACCCATCATGACTACCCGTCTGATAAGGGTACACCAGGCACATGCATCACAACCATATGTGCGTGAGATGGTGATCTCATATCAAGATAAACAGCGCATGACCTCGCAGGTGGGGCTAGTTAGAATTTTCTTCTGGTCGAGTAGCCCATCCCGCTCAAAAGGTCCCTGAATAAGGTTCGTTTAAGGATGTTGAGCAAAACACCCATGTATCCAAAGGTGAATTAGTCAAACCCCAAAGAATTCCTTTCAACACATAGCTATGAGGCTCCCCCACTACTACTCTGCTCATGATCAGGGATGCACATATCGTCAGCCACCAAGGGACATGCTCAGCTTGTTAAGGTCAAACAACTAACAAGCAAATCTGTGGTATTGAGCAGAAAATTTTCTGTAGCCCATCTTTTTTATACCAAGACAAAACATTGTACGTGATAGCACTTCCAATTTATTATTATTATCATCATTATTATTATTATTATTATTATTATTATTATTATTATTATTATTATTATTATTATTATTATTATTATTATCAGCAGAGAACGGTGAGCTGACAGAATCGTTAGCTCCCTGGGCACAATGCTTAGGGGCATTTCGTCCGCCTGAACGTTCTGAGTTCAAATTCTGCCGAGGTTGACTTTGTCTGTCAACATTTCGCGGTCGATAAAAAATGTAGCAGTTAAACACTGGAGTCGTTACGACATAATCGACTTACCCACTCTCCCGAAACTACTGGCCTTGTGCCAAAATATAAAAATTTGTAAATAATGAAACACCAATAAAAGAATTCATTCTATGCAATTTATCATCGAGAAAACACTTAGTACAAGAAATATCTCTATATAATATATTGGGTTCTGTATAAGATCATTGCATTGAAGATTAGTGATACACTAGCAAGTTAACGATGTGTTGTTATTTGCAGCATTGCTCTTTATTTTTCCCTTCTCTTATAGGAAAAGTAGACATTTCATGAAGACCTAGAAGTATATTAGGATAGTGGTGGCGCAATGGTCCAGTGGTTAGGAGAGCGGACTCGCGGTCATATGATCGCGGTTTCGATTTCCAGACCGGGCGTTGTGAGTGTTTATTGAGCGAAAACACCTAAAGCTCCACAAGGCTCCGGCAGGGGATGGTGGCGAACCCAGCTGTACTCTTCCACCACAAATTTGTCTCACTCTTACTTCCTGTTTCTGTTGTGCCTGTAATTCAAAGGGTCAGCCTTGTCACACTGTGTCACGCTGAACATCCTCGAGAACTACGTTAAGGGTACATGTGTCTGTGGAGTGCTCAGCCACTCGCATGTTAATGTCACGAGCAGGCTGTTCCATTGATCGGATCAACTGGAACTCTTGACGTCGTAAGCGACGGAGTGCCAACAACAATATTAGGATAAGTGAAAACATAACTTAGTTTATTCAATAGACTACACGAGATAAACAGAATTATTTTGCATATAACCAAATAATGGGTCAATGAAATAAGTACCAGTTGAGCACTGGGTTGATGTCATTGACTTATCCCCCCCCCAATTGCCAATGATTACATTAGCTTTCATTTTCTCGTAAAAAATTGTACTGTACTATATGAGGGAAGTGTACATATTATCATAAGCAGGATGATTGTAGGGTGATTGACAGAATCCTTACACTGATATTCCGTAATACTTCTTTAGTTCTCATTTCATATCCACCAATGTCAAAACCAGTGTAATATTGGGTACAGTTAATAGCGGATAGAGTGAGCGCATAGAGACAATCGCACTCTAGCACAACGCACTGAGGTAATGTATTCGCATGTGGAAGGACACCAGAGATAAAACAGACTACCATGTAATTCGTTGAAAACAAGTCCACAAAACAACTAATAATTGGAATCGCGTGTAAATCTGATACAAGAAAAAAAAAAAAAAAAAAAAAAAAGAAAACTTCGAGCGTGTTGTATTCGTTGAAAATATGTTTCCATAGAAATTCAATATTTTGATTTTTTCTTATTTTCTATTTTCGAAGAAGTAAAAATTTGTGCAGTATGGATAAAGATTGTAGCCCCGTACACATACTCAGTATAAGTAACAAAAATAACAATGTTGCAAATAGATTCGGTTCTGTCAGATAAGTTATTACTGTAGAAAAATACGCATTGATTCGAATATTTAATTGTTCACTGACTTCACCTTTAATATTTCGAATTCACTTCATCTTACTCCAAAAAACAACAGATATGTGTGAGATATGATTTATATCGAAATATAATTAATGACTTTCTATCAACGAAATACACGAGCTTCGAGATTGTGGTAAAGTAGTGATCGCGATAGGCGTTCGATTTCTTAAAAGAACATTTCAAAACAGTGTCGTTCTTTTGCAGAGTTCAGGATGTTTTACTAAAGACTATTTAAATACAAAACCATTGCCAGTGGACCAGTGGTCGTATTATCTACACAATTCGAAAGCTACAGTTAGCTTATATATTCTATACACCGGACCTTCCTTGAGGAGAATCTAAACAAAAAGCAGACCAAGACAAAACAACACCTTATACACATGGCCCTACAGTTTCATCACAGATGAAGTTGTATAGCTTGTGGTCTTATGTGTTGTATAAAAACATGTGCTCGAAAGTAACATCGAACATGTTCACACAGGAGTTAATATAATATGCTAATCTTGTGTCAAAATCAATAATTATTTTAAATTCAGTAAAATTCATGTATAGCTTGTTAGGAATTTTGGTAGGTGATACTTGTTATAAAATTATCAAATTTTAGCTTGTTAGGCAGGTCAGACTCAAAAAGTGCAGGTGCTTTTTTTATAATATCATTGCCGAACTTGTTTTGTGTGGATACATCCGTATTCTCTTTCGAGAGAAACAAGCATTACAACCTCACGTTTAGATCAAGTATTTAGTATTTCCAATAAAATATTTAACACAATATATATATATATATATATATATATATATATATATATATATATATATATATCTTAGATAAAGTCGTTGCGTCTTCAGAGGGTCATTACGCCAGTAATAAAGATAACACACGCACTGGTTCAGTATCACTTCTTTACTTCTAGTCAATTGATTGAGTATCTAAACAACTAACTAATCGATCGTTTTCTTAATATGCTGGTTAAACAATCAACCAGTTCTTTGTAAATCAAAGTCCTTTCCTCGCTGTTTTACGACCTCTTTACTGACTTGGTTTCTCTCTTTATGGTATCCCTTGAGTCTGTATGACAAGTGATACTATGTTTTCCTGTATGCATACAAGTGTATGTATTCCTGTATATATAGAGATGTGTGTATGCTTAGAAGAGAAAGTATGGGTAAGAGTGGACGAAAAGTTCGTGGTGACTATGTCTAAAAGTATAGGCGAGTGGTCGTGTAGGCGAGTGGGTGTAGGCGAGTGGTCGTGTGCGTAAACGTGCTTGTATATTTGGTTGCGTGCGTATACCTGCATGACAGTAATTGTGTTTGTGATTTTGTATGTGTGAGTGTGCATTAGCCATCCATGATCCATTAAGTGTTCGGCCATATGTTTAAGGCGAGTTCAATCTTAGATCTGATGGAACGTGAGCACGTACGTGGATGTGTATGGGTGTGTATTGATATTATACATATGTGCATGTATTTATTGATAGCTTCCCAAGCACTCTGCTGTCAGCAGGGTACAATAAAGTCCATACAAATAAATAAATTTTCATATGAAGAATTCCAATACGCAACCGAGCACATCCACGCGCAAACGCGGACAGGCATGTGCACACACACACACACACACACACACACACACACACACACACACACACACAGAGGAAAGCAAGGACACAGCCGCACATACATCCACGCACACACCACGCATACACATGATCACAGTTACACAGACATGCATAGGTACACACGCTAGCACGCACACACATTCACAAACATACACAGGGTTAGGGTGTACGCTAGTATATGTAGTCAGACTCATGAATGCGCACCCGAAAGCATACAAACAGACAGAGGCTTACCTATTCAAAAACAACCACACCGCACGCATACTGGAATGCGCTCTCCTAAGCAAATAGTCACACATTCACAAACACACATACGAAGATACACAGTCACTCACAGAATCGACTCAGCCACACAAGCACGCACACTAGGCTACATACTCCTGCGGGAAACCTCACCCCCACGCGTGTGTAGAGTATTATACACACCTATCCTCTTCTCATCTTCTCTGCACCACGTCAGGAACTATCCCTACAAATTTTAACGGAATGATAAGCAAATCTAATTAGATCTGAGACCGAATTGACCTCGAACTAATGGCCGAACGCTTAAAGAGGTTACGGATAGCTAATGCACACATGTCCACAAACACACAGACACACAGACAACATATAACCAATCATGCAAGTGTAAACACACGACCAGACATATGCGTGCACACACACATACTGATTCTTTGTTTCCTCTCACTATTACTTTCTCTTCTAAGCAAACATACATCTACATACACACATGCATAGTACCAATTCTCCGGAAGACTAAGGGCAGACCTGGAAAAGAGAGAGAGAAAGAGAGAGAAAGAGAAAGAGAGAGAGAGAGAGATCACAAGTTATTGAAGAGGTTGCGAGTGCGACGAAAGGACTTCGATTTACAAACAAAAAATTGATTGTTTCACCTGTACATTAAGATTTAAAAATTATCGCTCCATATGCTTCTTGTCGCATCTCTATAAGCTGTTTACAAATGTCCTTATCACCAGATTATCGAAATACCTCGGTGGCCAACAGCCGAAAGAGCATACAGGCTTCCGTACAATATATACGATTGGTCAATTATTCGCACAAACACAACTCATAGAACAAACGAGCGAATACAAGCTTCCTATGTACATTGCTTTCGTTGATTACAAAAAGACCTGCGATAGCGACGAACTGAAGGCAGTTTTGAAATCTCTGGAAATGCAAAGTGTCGAAGTGGAATATATCAAACTGCTCAGAGATGCGAACTTCGGATGTGCAATAGATATAGCTCTGTTGTCACCAACAGTAAGAGATTCAACTTGAGAAGGGTGAAAAAAAAGGAAATACCATCTCTCCAAATTTCTTTACCGCATGTCCAGAAATGGACAGCAAGGTCATTGACTAGACAGATGGCGTGAACATAAATGGTGAGCAATTAACACACATCCGGTTCGCAGATGAAGCGTTGAAATCGCAGAAGTAAAGAAGTACGGGTTCTTAGGTCACACAGTGAATATGCGCCGAGATGCTGAAATCTCAAAGGGATTAAAGACATGCTGGAAGGCGTTTAACTCAATATAGGATGTGCTTAAAACACAGCTAGACAATACCATACGTGCCAGACTCTTCAGTAGCATCATACTACCTGCGTTTTTATATGCAAGTGTGATGTGGGCTACTACGAAGACAATAGAACATCGATTGGGTACGACACAAATTGCTATGGAAAGAACCATACTAGAAATAAGGCTACGTGAGCATATTGTAAATGAGTGAATGATGCGAACGCAAAATGCCAAAAGCACAAGTTGTGCTGGGCCAGACAAGAGATGGACCCGTGCAGTTTTCGAGTATATCCAAGAGATATTGCTCGATAAGGCCTCCACATTTTCTGTCAGCCCTTGTAGCTAATAAAAGAATTAATTATTATTCTTCATTTTTTTAATTATTATTATTCTTTCGGTGTTTATCCCACATTTAACCAAAAAGAATGTTGAAGTACTGGTTCAGAACTCTAACACAAATATTTACTTGCGCATTGATGTAAAGATACCTGGAAAAATTGATTCAATCATATTTCGAACTCGGAAACAACACAAAACAAAATATACATTCTTTTAATATTCTTGCTGGCAGATTCGTTAGAACACAGGGCAAAATGATTCGCAGCATTTCGTCTCTCTTTACGATCTAAGCACACATTCCGCCGAGGTTGACTTTGCCTTTCATCCTTTCGTGGTCGATAAAATAAATACCAGTTAAGCGTTGGCATCGATGTAATCGACTTCCCCCACTAGCCCCGAAATTGCTGGCCTTGTGCGAAAATTAGAAACAAATATTTCAATTTCCTATTAGGCGGTGATTTGGTAGAAGCGTTACCGCGCCAGACTAAATGCTTAACGGCATATTATCCATCTTTAGGTGCCGAGCTCAAATTCCACCGAGATCGACTTTGCCTTTCATCCTTTTGGGTCGATAAAACAAATACCACTCGATGTAATCGACTTACTTCTCCCCACCACGAAATTTCGTGGGAGTGAGTATGACAAAACAGAGGCATATGATATCTTGAAAGTTGGATGTGTTAGGTTAGAAGACGTTGGTAGTCGTTTAAAATGGATGAAAAGAATATGAAAAGAATGGAACACCAATAAAAATGTATTTCCTATGTAGTCTATGATTGAGAAAACACTTTGTACAATAAATATCTCAATATGACATAATGGCTTTTGTTTAATATCATTGCATTGAAGGTTTGTGATACACTAGCAAGTAAACGATGTGTTGCTATTTACAGCATTGCATTTTATTTCCCCCTCATTTTATAGGAAAACTAGACATTGCATGGAGTTATAGTTATAAAACTAACAGTATATTAGGATTAGGAAAAAACGTAAGTGCTGGTTAAACCAATAGCTTACACGAGTAAAACAGAATTATTTTACTTACAAGCGAATGAAAAACTGAGTCAAGAAATAGCAATATATCTGACGTTATCTCCTAATTGGAAGTAATGTTTGACCAAGTAGCCACTGAGAGGTCCGAAATGAAACCGAAAATGAAATATTCTCTATATATGTGATCAGTATTTGATTGTAATTTTCACTATTTACAATTACAACTACCGATATCTTCGATACATTGCACGTTGTCACGTTCACTATATATGTGAACACATTTCAATTGCATTTTCATTTTCGCGAATTTAATAATGTGTAAGCTGAAACTCGGAGACAGACTCGCTAAAATGCCAAGTGACTAAAAACAATATTAAAAATAAAACTTATTTGATTTTAGTAAATGGTATTTACTTATTTCAGTTATTTTTGATATAGAGGAGGGATGACTAATGCCAACTAGCAATCGGGCAAGCAAAGGCAAATCAACGGCATATAATATTTTGAAAGCAGGATATGTTAGATTAAGAAACGCTGGTAGTTGTATAAAATGGACGGAAAAAATATAACTATCATGTTGTTAATATATATCTTCAAATGTTATCAAACCAGATATTTATAAAATTACTTTAAAAACTTCTACACAATATTGGTTTCCATTTTCTTTTCAGAGATATGCCTATTTTTATTACATTAGTATGTATGTATATATGTTTCTCTCTCTCTCTCTCTCTCTCTCTCTTTCTCTCTCTCTCTCTATCTCTCTCTCTCTCTCTCTCTCTCTCTCTTTATATATATATATATATACATATATATATATATA
>NC_068981.1:76562257-76564548 GCF_001194135.2 Octopus bimaculoides | reverse complement strand
TATATATATATATATATATATAGGGAGAGGGAGAGAGAGATGGAGAGGGAGAGAAAGATGTGCTTACATACACACACACACACACACACACACACACACACACACGTACATGCATTGACTCTCTTATCTGTAGTTCACACGTCAGGTTTAATTCATCAAGTTCGGATTTATCAATGTAAATTCAATGAAAAACTAAATTGATCTTTTCTGGCATTGGCAACTTATTTGCTTTCTGTATTCTTCATTGAAGATGAGTCATTCTACATTATGGAACAAAATGTTACTGCAGATAGAGTCCTTGTCTGCAGAAAACTTTGCAATATACACATTTTCTGTGGAGTTGGACAGAAGTCGAAATATCAATTTCGTTCTCTCGCGCAAATCAATAGATTTAAAATGAATATTACGTAAGGTCCATTCTTTCATTTATTACGGTCTTTACCGATTTCAGCCAAGAACTGAAAACAAACATTAGGTATAGAACAGATAACCTTGAAGACAATGTGGCACATATTTAGCTAGATTTTCAGATGATTGTTTGAGAACACTAAGTCAGACATTTCTTCGAAGTCTTTGACACAGAGAAATTAACATTTTATTGTTTCTCTCTCAATCACTCAAGATCTTGTTTTTCCTTTCTCTCTTTCGTTCTTTGCTAGTTTGTTTATTTGAAACAATCAGCATCTAAAACAGGCTGTACAGAAAGTGACATATTTGTTTTATTTTTCTCAGCCATACTGTGTCTTTTCTCTTTTAGTCTTTTATTTATATTGATTTTTTTGCTTTCTCTTCTAAATTTTGACTTGGAAAACTGAAAATACTGAGATTTCATTATATTTGTCAGTGACATACCATGGAAACGATGTTGGTGCACTAAGACAAATTCAGGCAAAAGTTCGATACTTCAACAACTCAGCGTTTCACAGCTTCCAAAAACCCGAGTCTTTGATTTTCAAATATGGCTCACACGCATTAACACTAATATTGATCATATCACGAATAATCCCCTACGCACACAGTCAAACAACCTATTTGAAATGGCGACCAAATCCATTTCAAAACACACCCTACTTTATCTAAAAGAAAAATAGGAGGACACATTCGAAACTGTGTTTCTAAATGTACAAAAGCTGAAAGAAGGATAGTCATAGTCAATCATCGATTGAGTCTGACTTGGCTTAAATAACGATGACGACGACAGCAACAACAACACCTAATATCATGATGTACAACAAGAAGGAAACCAAATAAATTCATCTACAAGCAAAAATAAATGAATTTAGCTCTGTAAACTTAAGGATATTGCAATAGATAAAAAGTGATAATTTGTTTACAATTACGTTCACTACATTCCTGACAAAATAAAATTATCTTCTGAATTGGATCAAATTATCTGAGAGTTACATAGAAGAGAAACCCACAGAAATTAAAATAAATTAAAAATTGCTATTACCATGGTCAGTAGAGATTTGATTACTCTGTGGATAGTTCACAGATAATTCAGTTTAATTTATTGGTTCCATATGGTTAATTTCCGCACAGAGAAAAAGGGTTGTGAAATAGAATGTAATCGAGTAAGACATTTCAAACGATACTTATTGCTTGTGCGTGATGAACTTTCGCAAAAGAGGCAATGCGCACACTAGCGATCACTTAGAGACATATCATTATCTCCTTGCACTCTCCGTGAACATAAGATAATTTGAAATACTACGCTGCAACAAAAAATAATTTCATAATAATAGAGCGAATTTGCTTTTATTTCTTTCTTTCTTTCTTTATTTTTTCAGTGGTGAAGTGTAGTTAAACACAATATCTGTTTGCAGCTAAGTAGGTGTCTAGACCGTAATGTAGAATTTGAAATAACGAGAATTTCAGCTGCTCGTTTCAATACGAGATCAGAGTATCTCGGTAGTAGCGCTGCGCAGTGCCAATGGCCATTATTAACTGCTGATGACTCAGTTCACCTAGCTGATTAAAATAAATAATTAAGATCATCTCTCCTTAGAGTGTATTCTTTTCTTTTATTCTTTTACTTCTTTCAGTCATTTGACTACAGCCATACTGGAGCAACGCCTTGAAGGGTTTTGGTCGAACAAATCCTAAGCTTAGTACTAATTCTATCAGTTCTTTTACCGAACCGCTAAGTTACGAGAACATAAACACACCAACACTAGTTGTCAAGTAGTGATGGGATGGACAAATACAGACACAAAGACACGCAAAGATGCACACACACACATAGGCACGCGCGCACGCACACACATAGGCACGCACACGCACACACACAC
>NC_068981.1:76560489-76562183 GCF_001194135.2 Octopus bimaculoides | reverse complement strand
ATCCCCACAATTACCGCGGAGTCGAAGCAATTTGTTTATTATTAAGTACTTTAGAAAAATGTGGTGTCAAGATAAAATATTCCTTTCTACTAAAGGCACAAGGCCTGAGATTTCAGGGGAGGGGCTAGGTCGATTACATTGATCCCTGGTACTCGATCATTCGATCCCGCAAGGGTGAAAGCCAAAGTCTACCTCAGCGGGTGGTCAAGATAAAATATTAAGACTATAATGTTAGTTAAAAGTGTCCGCCCAGCTAATTTTTTTACAGAAGCATACCACAAAAATGTATTCAATATTTAACCATTCACACACTATCTGATGGTTAAGTATGTGAAATATTTATAATTAGTATATTAGTAGGTTTATTTTTTCAATCGTTCTTATTGTTGTTGACGTTATCATCATGTTACTACTATGCTAATCAAATATATCAATTACAGTGGCTAGACAGAACAAAAAAATCAGAAAACTAATGACAATGTTTTAAATACATTACCCAAAAGCTGACGTAAAAGGATTATATTTAACACAAATTGTATCGCAGTTATTTTCTTTTTATATTTCATTCGAAAATATTGTAGTAGTTTTATTTTCTAGAATGCATGAGTCGGTTAAATATACATATGAAATAGAAACATTCCTCTGGCATCTGTTTTAATCGCGTTCATTGTTAAAATGAATGTTCATAGAAATATTCATGTTTTAGAAGCGTGTTTAAAGTTAATGTGTGTGGTTATTATTAGCAATGATATTTAATGCTAATAAAAATGTGAAAGGTTATAAATGTTGTGCTGAAAATGCCCTGACAATACTTACAGGTCCTTGCATAACTTTTTTAATTGAATATTTCTCTATCTATCCTTAGAGGAAATTTTAAATATACTTATGCATGCAGTGGGATATTACTCCAGTTTAATGCCAATTACAAACGAGACGATAAGCACATAATAATATAGTCATTTAGTTTAGTAAATTATTGTCATTTGGGTCATGGAGGATATAGGAAATTTTATTCTTATCTAGGGTTTTGTCTGTATTTTAAACTTCCATAGTATTTTACGTTGCCATTTTAAAGGCGGTTGTTCTTCTTGGATAGATGCCTGTGAATATATTCCTTCTTAGTCAGGACTAGGCAGCCAGAGACAATATGATTTATTGTTTCTTCTCCACCACATATTCTACAGTTAGTTGCATTTTTTTTTCATTATGAGTTTTTGGTGATTTCTGATGATTCTTGTGATGTAATTAAAAATCCTTCCGTCTCTGCTTTCAGTCCTGAGCTTCTTAACCATTGTTGGAATTTTTATTTTGTCTATTTCTTTTCTGTTTAGTTTAACCAATATTTGCCATGTAAGGACTAAATCTCACTCTCTTAGACCCCTCAAAAGTGAGAAGCTGTTGCTGGTCCCCTTCTACTGTGGCCAGAGACTGGCCGAAATAATCACACAAAACGGGCCGCTAGAAATAACTATTCCTTGGCTAATTGCTGCAGTAACAATAGGTACCGAGAAAAATTCGAAAATCTTCAAAGTCTATCAGACCAAAAAGGTGAACTGAGCCGGGAGGGCGATAGTTCTCATCCAAACAACTTACTCCATAAAAACATGTAGATTTTATCCCAGACCAGATCTATCTTTCTGGAAGGTAGTATTATTCAAGTCAGAGTGGATGGAAGGAAAGCAAAGTGCCACATT
>NC_068981.1:76555800-76559940 GCF_001194135.2 Octopus bimaculoides | reverse complement strand
CAGACACTGCATCGCCACCACTACCGCAAACACCTGAAACACTACCTCAACCAACAACACCACAAACACAACCCATCTCACACACATAACCACCACCACAACAACAATCAGAACCTCAACAATAATAGTAATAACAGTACAAAGAACAAACTCAAAGTAAAGAGACTAGCATTAAAAACTACGTGGCAATAACTATAAAAAAACAAAGAATTGATGAATTACATAATAACATACACAATTTAATGCCAACAGATTTTGTTGCACTCACAACTCCCTACCTCCACACATACAAATTGTTCAAACAACACGGAACACATACACCTACTTAAAAACCCGAAACCCACAGGAAGTCGGAGATTTTCGAGGGGATATCATCAAGAGAATTCTTGGTGATTTGTGGTCCTTTTAGCTGAGCTGCAGTCCTGGAGGTGGGATTTGGAAAGTGGAATGTCTTCAAGCGCTCATAACCTTCAGCCAGTGGAACGTCCACTCTAACTTTCTATAGAGGTTTAGTGGAGGGAAAGTGTGATGACATTCTTGGAGAGACCTTGGGCGTCGAAGATCAGTTAGCCGCTCTTTTAACGGAGAACTTTCGGCCCGGGACCAATGGATAACTTCCAAAAACCTCTGGCCTTGCAGTGCTATTGGAGAGATTTGCCTGTTAAAGAAGAACTACACAGGCACAGAAGTGCTGTCAGCTGAGCATGTCCGAGATGCGCGCAGAAGTACGAGACGGTCCTACATGCACTCGTCCATTGCCCGAACATTGCTGACCAGTGGGTTTATATCGAACTCCTGCTGTCACGTGTAGGATTGAGACGGCTGTCAACTGAATCCATCGAGACGATTGCCCCACCGCCTTCCTTTAACCGGGAAAGGAAGGCTCTCTTTATATGCCAGGTAGCCATTGCGAAAGAGGTTGCATGATGGACGAGATTGCAGGGGCTGGAGACAAGCACTTTTCTCTTTGGCGAATCCCTGAACAACTTCTTCAAGTTGCACTTGAAAAGGAAAATAAGGGTAGAGAGGGAAGATTTGTCTTTTAACCAGTTTGCTGAACGGTGGATGAAAGTGACGGGAATAGTGCGAGTGAATGGGCCTGCTCTGAGCATACGCCTGTAGTTGGGGAAAAGGGGAAAAAGGCACCTGCCTCAAGAGTCAGAAACCCATGGTTTTTAAGGGTTTTTTCCATGAGACGCCCTCGAATGTCTCCTTCCTATTGAGAATTAAACATTTCCTTCTGTGTCATTATGTTAATCTTGTTTACTCGCAAAACCCTCACAATAACATACACTCACTCATACACACTCACAATCTTTTACTTTGTCCTTTATTGTCCATAATGTTATTCCTAATGTAAACCCTTTTGTGGTTAATAAAGAAATCATTATTATCATTATCGGTCCATTTGCTGTCAGCACATGGATGACTGGGCATGCCATGGCTGAGGATGCGCAGACATGCACTAAGGCTTCGACATCGCCGGCGATACCTTAACGGTGAGCAGGTGTAGTCACCGTTTGTTGAACTCACTTTTCCGCAGCTCGTGTCCTTGACCGAGCTACAGTCCTGGATCAGGCGTAGACCGAGACAGGGCGCTTGGCACCTAGAATGTCTCTCTACTCTAAGAGCTCAAAAGCCCTCGGTCAGCCGAGCAATGTGGTCGGTGGAAGTTCTACCTTGGAGTTATATAGGGAATTAATGGAGACGTATTCGGAGAGTTCCTGAGCGTCGAGGGGGTTCAAGCGTTTGGTCTCTTCCGGAGGACTTTCGGGCTGAGAACTATGGATAACTTCCAGAAATCCCTGCCGGTTCGAGATAAGCTCTATAGGCACGGGTGTGCGGTCAGTAGGGTTTGTCCGAGATGTATGCGGAACGTTGAAACCGTTCTGCATGCTCTCGTACAGTGTCCGCTCATTGCTAACTTGTGGGGCTTTGTCGAAAATTATTGTCACGTATAGGACGGATCTCGTCTTCTTCCTTTGGCCGGGAAGGGAGGGCAATTTTTCTCTGCCTGGTGGCTATGGCAAAAGAGGTTGTGTGATGGGTGCGATTGAAAGGGTTGAAGACGGGTATCTTCCTCTTCGGCCAAGGCCTCATTGTCTTTTCAGGTTTCACCTGAAAAGGAAAGTTAGGGACGTACTGTCACCCGGTAAGTTCATTGAAAGGTGTGCGAATGTGGCAAGAATGGCCTGCTCTAAGTGTGCACCTGTTGGCCGGATGGAAGGGAAAGAGGGGGTGCCTTCCTGAAGAGCTGTTAGTGGTAAGGGTTCCAAAGTGCGTGAGGTCACTTTATCCACTTTACGCTTGAACTCCCCCCTATTGGGGAAGCATATTATTGATTTAATCTCTTTTTTAATGGTTGTTTGCTGTTTCTTCGTTTAACCTCACTGTCCCTCGTTCATGTTTTGTGTTCGGCCCTGGTGGCCAATAAAGAAAGAATCATCATCATCATAATAATAATAATAATAATAATAATAATAATTATTATTATTATTATTATTATCACCATCATCATCATCATCATTATTATCATTACCCGAAGGCATGAAAGACGTCATGATAATATAGCAAGGATTCTCCATTGGATACTTTGCAACAAGTATGTACTTGACAGAGCAAAATAGTGGTTCGAACATAAGCCCGAAGGCGTCATCGAAAATGATAATGTAAAGGTCCTATGAGATTTTATGATTCAGTGCGACCATGAAATAGAAAATAGGGAGCCAGACATAATGTTAATTGAGAAAAAAGGCAAACGATGCTGGATCATAGATATAGCACGACCAGCTGACAACAAGGTATGCGATAAGGAATGAAAAAAGTTGATAGATATAATAGGTTAGTTCGGGAGGTTAAGCAGTTGTGGTCGCTGAAAAGGTGGTAGTAGTACCAATAATTTTCGGAGTGAATAAAATTCTTGAGAAGTATGTGGAACAAATAGGGGCTGCAATAAGGGTGGAGCACTTGCAGAAAACAGCATTGTTTCGGACCGCTCGAATACTCCAGATGGTACTCGAAAAATAAGGGGTGTTACCTTAGTTCACTGGTAGTGAACAGCTGATACGGTAGTACATCTCCAAAGTGCGTGAGGTCTCTTTGGTCACCTTGCGTTTGAAACTCCCCCCACTATTGGGGGAGCATATTGTTGATTTAATCTCTTTGTTAATCCTTGTATATTTGCTGTTTACACGTTTAACTTCACTGTCGCCCTGTCTGTGTGTCGTCCGCTATGTTTTGTGTTTGGCCCTGGTGACTAATAAATAAAGAATTATTATTATTATTATTATTATTATTATTATTATTATTATTATTATTATTAGTGGTAGTAGTAGTAGTAGTAGTAGTAGTAGTAGTAGTAGTAGTAGTAGTAGTAGTAGTAGCAGTAGTACCTTTCACTCTTTCGGAGTCGAGAAAATAAAGTGCAGTGAATTTCATGTCGCAATAGTATTGAGCAATACCCTCGCACCAAATTGCCGGGTTTGAGCCTAATTTAGGCAATTATTATTATCATTATTGTTATTATCATCATCATCATCATTATTATTATTATTATTATTATTATTATTATTATTATTATTATTATTATTATTATTATTAGTGTGCTGGAAAAGTAGAAACGTTAAAGTGTCGGTAAATTGCGTTGCGGTCTTTGCTTTAGCTCTTTACATTCTGGAGTCAAATGACACCGAGATCAACTTTGCCTTTTCAGTCCTTCGGTGTCGATATAACAAGTACCAGTTAAATTACCAATGCCGATAGCATTGACTGTCACCCCGTCACTCCACAACATTGTTGGCATTGTGCCTCACTCAAGAACCTTTATTACGATTATTTCTCTGAAAGTTAAATTGGTAGCAACAGCAGCAGCGGCAGCGGCAGCAGCAGCAGCAGCAGCAGTAGTAGTAGTAGTAGTAGTAGTAGTGGATCTTTTTTAAAATGGGGGCCACATTTTTCATTAACGAAACACTTTGAAAATTGGAACACTGGTAGAATGTGTCATATAAAACATCTTTTTCTCTTAGTCTTCTTAAAAAAAAAGAAATCCATAAATTATTCCATGTTAAAGTTGTCGTATTTCTGTAATTTCAACCAATCACTGACGTCCATTCAGCCGATATACATTAAGTGCCGACTACA
>NC_068981.1:76548678-76553815 GCF_001194135.2 Octopus bimaculoides | reverse complement strand
TCATCATCATCATCATCATCATCATCGTCATCATCATCATCATCCATCGTCATCATCATCATCATCATCATCATCATCGTCGTCGTCATCATCATTAAATTGCCACGCCTTTTCCAGTTTTATGTTTCCTACCTCATACTGATAACCAACACCGCCATAAAACTCCCGCCTAACTTCTCCCGTCACCCTCTGCTTACTCCGCTTACTCCGCTTACTCCGCCTTTTCCTCTTTATTTCTCCACATTCCGGACATTTCATTCCTTGTGTTGCAATCATCATCATCATCATCATCATCATCATCATCATCGTCATCATCATCATCATCATCATCATCATCATCATCATCGTCGTCGTCATCATCATCATCATCATCATCATCATCACCATCATCATCATCATCATCCATCGTCATCATCATCATCATCATCATCATCATCGTCATCATCATCATCATCGTCATCATCATCATCATCATCATCATCATCATCATCGTCATCGTCGTCATCATCATCATCATCATCATCATCATCATCATCATCATTGTCGCATAGCAATACAATAATAATTATGCTGGTAGAAATGGTAGCGTTGATGCTATTGTTGTTTTCGTTGTTGTAGCCGTTGGTAGCAGTGGTGGTCATAATCAAGACGCCGACGACGATGATGATATTGTTAACGAATGCTGTTATAGATACGTCTGTTGGAGTTGATCATTATTACCTATGACGACGAAATAGATAGTATTGGTGGTCTTGATGACGATGACGATGATGATGACGACGACGACGACAACGACGACGATGATGATGGTGATGATGATGATGATAATGCAATATTTAATCTATGGTCGTTCAACTTTTACGTTTTGATTTTAAATGCCACCGAGTTCGACTTTGCCGTTCATCCTGTTGGTATCGATTAAATAAGTACAAGTTAAGCACTAGGATCGATGTAATCGATTTATCCCTTCCTCCGAAATTGCTGGCCTTGTGCCAAAATTCAGTAAGTAGCTTGCTTAATAACCACATGGTTCTGGGTTCAGTCCCACTGCGTGGCACGTTGGGCAGGTGTCTTCTACTATAGCCTCGGACCTTGTGAGTGGTTTTGGTAGACAGAAATTGAAAGAAGACCGTCGTATATATGGATATATACGTATGTGTGTGTTTGTGTGTCTGTGTTTGTCCCCCCAACCCAACATCGCTTGACAACTGATGCTGGTGTGTTTACGTCTCCGTCACTTAGCGGTTCGGCAAAAAACCCCGATAGAATAAGTACTAGGCTTACACAGAATAAGTCCTGGGGTCGATTTGCTCGACTAAAGGCGGTGCTCCAGTATGGCTGCAGTCAAATGACTGAAACAAATAAAAGAAAGTCTGGACAGGTTGTACCCTCTCCCCTACCTGGTCTATTTTTCTAATCCTGTTCTTTTCGTTTAACCACAGGACCATGATGATGGAGCTGACCGACTATTTACCAAAGTTACTCTAGTCGTAACAATTCAGCCTCTGTACATAAGAATTAATTGTCCCATATGTATTTTAAGTGATGGTTCTAGAAAGATTTGGTTGCTATTTCTAGCATGTCACCTGTAAACTCTAGTGACGTGTACAGTGGAAGACTCAATGGTTATTTTTTTGTTGTCCTTATCGTCCCTGCATAGTGATTGGGAGATCATAGCTTTAATGAAACTGTGAACTATCTATTCTGAATGTTTGTAAAAGTACGATTTGTGATCCGGTCTTAACAGCTTAAGGGAAACTATGACTCGCATTTAATTACCAGCATTCCTTTTATTTACTTTCATTTTACAGTGATCTTATCTTTATCATGGTGCAGGCATTATTGTGGCAAAGTATTTGAAATATGAACCCTTCATTTTTAAATGTGATAGTGAGTCTAGCTGTGAGAAAATATTGTCAGAATAAGTAGTAAAAAAAACAATAACGGATAATCTGTCCTTGCAAATGATTACAGATTGATATAATTTATAGCAAGTGGGCTCAAATTACTACATAATTATTTACGAGTATTTTGGGAAGGAAAGACAATGCCATTAACGTTTTATTTTTTTAAATGTTTTTCTCGAGATATTTGGAAGAAGTGATCCTCATACAGTTGTTTGTTCTGAAAGCTTGCAGTAGATTGTATGAAAGGCACCGAAGAAGTCAGGGTGACGGGTTAAATTTACCGTCCAAGAATTTAGAATGCAAAGAAGATCGGGACAAATATCTCAAAATATTGAATAGTTCCACTAATTCTCCATGGCTGTTCGCTATTCTTTCAATTCTGAAAGGTTGTAAGTCAAAGTTCACTCAAACAGTACGTGAACTCAGAGCTCTGTGTGTCGAAACAAATGTTGCAAGGCATTTAGCATGGTGCTAATTTAAAATCTAGTATGCAGTGTAAAGAAAATATTTAATCCACGAGAGTTTGACCTAAGTTAATATATTCGACAATAATGTAATATTGAAAAAAGAATTCAGTTAGTTTCCCAGCATGGTTTCTTGTATTTTAGCCCTTTAGTGATCGTTGCCTTAGGTGTGTTGACGTCTGTTTCGTGATTTTACAATTGCCACCAGGTTTTATTTTCATTGTCCAAATAGGAAACAAATGTATCTTTAATTAGGAGTGTTTCCATTCAATACATTATCTGCCTGAAATCATTTAATTTCATACCCATGTCCACTTGACTTATTTCTCTTATTTTATTCTTTGTAATTACTCAAAATTCTAAAATTTTTATTAAAGGCAAAATTCTTAGAAATTTTGTTCAGACTAGATTTGAATAGTTTATATTTTATGGTGAGGTCTAATACAACCTGAACATGTATCTTGACGTTCAACAAAGATAATATTTTTCCATTAAGCTAAAACAAATTTATGGACATGAATTTTTAATTCCTCTTGAAATTATCTTGTTTACTTTCAGAATCTTGAACATTACCACTAAATTATCTACTTTCTTTCTCCAAATTTTAATTCCTTCCGAATTCATTTCTTAATTTTTACGTGCATTATTCAGTGCATAGAATACCTGAGTTATTTATCGTTTATTATTTGGATAGACTCTTGGAAAAATAGAATTTATATACTTGTCTTCGTGGACGTTTTAACCAGTAAATTCTCATCTTCAAATCATAGGATGACCTGGCTCAGTCAGAGGTTTTAATGCAGAAGCCTTAGCTATTATTTGGTTAGAATCTTACATCATAGAGTAGTTTTCAGGCTTTATTATATCTAGAACCAGAACTACCATAACTGTCGTAACCTTATAAAGAATGGCGTTAAAGCAAAGAAAAATGGTGAATTGATATGTGGTGATTGGTTGTGTAGTGCATTTATAGTAATCGGTGATCGTAATTTAGTATTAGATGAACAAATATTTGTTGGGAGTATTTCTGTTTGAAGCATTTAAAGATTTTTCGTTTTCTGCTAGTAAATTTTGTCCATATTTAGCTCTCGTGTAGATCTCAAGTTATAGTAGTTTACAATCAGCTTTAATATTATTCGTTTTGTCTGTTATAGTTCTTTTCTAACTTTTATTGTTCTCATAATATTTCTGATTCTGTCATCGATAAGTTAAGCAGAAAAAAGAAAATAAAGTTTTTACATGGAAAAGGGAAGATTTAAAGTTTTTAACTATTCCAGCTTTGCAAATAATGGCTTTTCTGTTTGGAATTAATAAAGCTGGATCGGAAGGAATTAGTAACTATTACTATTATCAACAATCCATAATTTGTAGTCGTGAGTGAATATATGTATCTAAGCGTGTGTGTGTTTGTTACGT
This sequence comes from Octopus bimaculoides, assembly GCF_001194135.2. Taxonomy (NCBI): domain Eukaryota; kingdom Metazoa; phylum Mollusca; class Cephalopoda; order Octopoda; family Octopodidae; genus Octopus; species Octopus bimaculoides. The sequence goes on along the minus strand of NC_068981.1, from coordinate 76,550,028 downwards.
GTTTCTGCGTGCGCTCGTGTAAGTCGTGTGTGTAGTGGGGTGTTATTGATGTCTCCGAACATGATCTTATATTACAAATTCTAATACACAGCAGTATTGATTGAACGAATGTCATACTCAACATACAATTACCACTTTCAAAATGCCAATACCATACCGCCACCAACACCACAAGAATTAACATTACTATCATCGACAAAACATCCACATTCTTTTAAGCTAGCATTCACACACATTCACGCTCACACATATGCAATTTGTTTTACACGAGTATACACACTATAACAATGATGACAAATCTGGATATATTCGTTTCATTTCACTTCAGTTACAAATAATCGCATTATCCTAGCAGGAATCGTGAAATGGGGATAGCATTTCTCTATAGAGTAATGCGTTTTCTGTCATAGATACTTGCTCAACTATAAGTATCGAAACATTGCTTCTATCATTGGTCATCAGGTATAAGTGGAAGCAATGTACAGCTTCTATCGATTAACTGCTCTTCTTAGCATGTTCATATCCATAATAATGTGCTAAATATAAACGCTATCATACAACAATACGTAGTGGTTAAACGGTCAATAATTCTCTAACTATACGAAACTCAAAGTGTCAGTATTCAAAATAACGCTCTCTCTTGGATTTAAAATCAATAAATACCTTTATCCAGATTATTCATTAAATGCCTTGATTTCGGTCTTACAAACACAACTAATTGAATGAAACATTTCGAACTGAAAAGAAAGTTTCAGCAAGCGAATAGCATGTTTAAGAATCGCATGCCGATCCGAAATTCAAATCTAACTTGAGACACGAAACGTAAATTATTCGATGACAAATCATTGGAATGCTCTTAATTTGATATGGAATAAATCAGCATTGGTTTGTGATGCAAGTACTTAATAAACGGATTAAATGACAATGTTTATTATATGTTGATCTTGAAACCAATAAATACTAATATCTTAAAGTTATCTTTACTATCAATCTCTGCACTAAGTCATTATCAAGATAGATTTATTTTCTCTTTATTTTCAAGTAGCTGCTACTGACATTCGTTCGAATTCGTAGACTAATGACGCAGTATTTCATACAACAAAGGAGAGGTGAGCCTTCTGTTATGGAAGATGTTTCACCGTTATTTAACACACATACACTCGCACATACATACATACATACATACATACATGCATACATATATGCATAGCTTAGTTTGTAGGAGAAACACCACACATTACACATACTAGCTACGATTTCCTTCTCAGGAACCTATAGTCTGAATGGTTTAATATTTATTATACATACATACATACATACATACATACATACATATATATATATATATAT
>NC_068981.1:76546393-76547515 GCF_001194135.2 Octopus bimaculoides | reverse complement strand
AAAAAATTTAGAAATTCTTTTTGCTACCAGCGGTCTAGAGAGAAGAAAAAAACTAATCAACAGACTGTATATTATTCATATAAATACATACAGTGTACAGTTAAACACATAAGAGAGATGTCCATAATCGGATATCTAACCCGCTAGAAGGAGCAGTCAAACTCCAAACCACAGTTAGGGATAATTTCTGGACATCTCTCTTATGTGTTTAAATGTACACTGTATCTCTCTCTGTCTGTCTGTCTGTCTCTCTCTCTCTGTCTGTCTCTCTCTGTCTCTCTCTCTCTTTCTCTCTCTCTCTCTCTCTCTCTCTCTCCCTCTCTCTAATATATATTTATATATTATATATATATTACATATATATAAATGTATGTGCATTTTTTCAATGTGTACAAATAACATGGAAAACATAAATAAATAGTTACCAGGGTAGCAAAAATTCACATAAGTACCAAAGATGAAATAGCCTACTGATTAATGCCGATATTCCAGGGTTAAATGATTTTTTTTTATAACATATAAATAAATGGAGTTAAATGCAGGTGTTATACATATCTTTATACTTCCGACATATGTTTCAAAGAAAACATTGATATTATTCGAGAAGCATGGCTGTGTGGTAAGTAGATTGCTTACCAACCACATGACTCCAAGTTCAGTCCCATTGCGTGGCACCTAGGGCAAGTTTCTTCTACGATAGCCTCAGGCCGACTAAAGCATTGTGAGTGGATTTGGTTGACGGAAACTGAAAGCCCGTGGTATATCTATCTATATATATATATGTGTGTCTGTGTTTCTTCTCCTAACATCTCTTGTCAACCGATGCTGGTGTGTTTATATCCCCGTAAGTTAGTGATTCAGCAAAAGAGACCGACAGAATAAGTTCTAGACTTACAAAGAATAAGTCTTGGCGTCTATTTGCTTGGCAGTGCTCCAGCATGGCTGCAGTCAAATGACTGAAACAAATAAAAGAATAAAAAAAAAGGAGATCGCATTGTTTTACATCATTTTATTCCTTCTGAAATAATACCAATGTTTTCTTCAAAACCTATGACGGAAGTATAAAGATTTGAATAACACCTGCGTTTAACTCCTTTTATTTATTTATCTATATCATATATA
>NC_068981.1:76536366-76546210 GCF_001194135.2 Octopus bimaculoides | reverse complement strand
CTGTATCACTGTATCGACGAGAGTATCGGATGTTGTTATGCAGCGCTTGCCACAATGCGTTTCCAATTCTCTCTTGACTGCACACTTCTTTCCCATGTTGGCCCAAATCGTGTAAATAAGCCGTCTTTCTACCGTCGTGGAGGCCTTTGGGTGACCTCTACACTTCTCTTGGATATGAGGAAAACAGAGAGAATGAGGCAGAGGACGATAATAAGCATAATAAACCTCTCTTCATTAAATGATCGATGCATGTTAGGATTTAGACTTTGTATATTTTTATATAGGTATTTACCTTGTTGGTGTGTCCATCTATTTCATTTTATTCTTAGATACTTATCTGGAATTGAATATATTGAGGATTTTTACTTTTGAGGCATGTATTTACTTGGGTCAAATTTGGGTGTGAAACTGAATTAATTACATGTGAAAGAGACACTTCAGCCATTTATGATGATAAGTTGCGTGCTTAAATTTTTTGAGGACAATTAGTTCAACTAGTGTATATGAGGAATGAAAGTTAGTTATCTGTATACATAGAATGATATAATCATATTATATTGTACGATGATTTCTTTCTAAGCCATGAGGCAGCAATGCGTTTCTGATACTGGAATAAATTTGATGATTATGTGCAATGCCGGAAGAGACAAGATAACTTAATTTTAAGAGAATTATGTGCTAAATGTTCTTTTACAGATAGTAATTTCATTTAAAGAAAGCAATTGTTAAATCTCAAATTTACATTGGTTGCTGTAGAAATTTATAGTTTTTTTTTTATAATATTGAAAACGACAACGACGATGATGATGATGATGATGATGATAATAATAATAATAATAATAATAATAATAATAATAATAATAATAATAATAATAATAATAATAATAATAATAATAATAATAATAATAATAATAATAATAATAATAATAATAATAATAATAATAATATTAGCCAACAGTTACCGAGTGAGATAAGTTCACATAACATATATATCAGTAATCGAAATCAGACCATTAGATAAGAAATGATATTAACACATTATATTATCCAAGCCAAGAGGTGGAAGTGGCTCACTAATCATGAAAAAAAAATTGGATGTGTGTCACTCTGGCTGAGAGACAAATTAAGTTAACTTTAAGGGGGTAACTGCTAGATGTTAATCAACATTAGCGGAAAGTAAGATAAATTCCTATCTCTTTATTCAGAAATATTTTACTGAACGTGCTAGCCGGCAAAAAACCTCTTGCACATTTTTTCTACATAAAAATATATATTACATAAATGTATCGATATGTCAGAATGGGAGGGATGTACGAAGAAAAAACATTCTAGGAAATATTATTTCGATAAACTAGAATTAGACATAGAAAATAAACAAATAGCAGCATATCACCATAAGAAAAATAAAATTCGCGAACGTATATATATATTGTTTGCTTGCAAATCTTCCCCACCAAAGATAACAAATATAATTTGATAAAAGAAATATGATAAAAAAAGTTGTTATCTTTTTAAAAGAAATTAAATACGGATTTGTAACGTAATCTTTCTTTATTTTACGCATTTATTTTTTAGTTTCAGAAAAATATTTCACGTCACTCATTTTTGTTTCCAATAATTGCATAAGCAAAATAGACAAATAACATAAAATATAGATAAAATATGATTTATTTGAGAATATTTGTTTGGAGAACTGATTTGATTTGTTTCGGCTGAGTTAGTCGTTGGAAAGAATTCTTGATTTTGTCACAGAAACAGATAAGACAAACACCAATGTATTCTTTTCCAAATATCGAGAAAGTTTCACTTTATTGGCCACGAAATGATGAAAGTCTAAGCTATTCGGAATTTAAATTGAAAATGTAATGCTGGATAAAAAGCTTAGCAGCATTTATTCTGGATTTATTTTCTGAGTTCAAATTCTGCTTTAGGGGTCGATGAGATAAGTACCAGTTGAGCACTGGAATCGATGAAATTAACTTGTCCCCATCCCCTCGAAATTCAGGCCTTTTACATATAGTAGAAAGGATCATTATAGTTAATGTAAATAGTTTCAGGAAATTCAGATATTCCAATGAAAGGGGTTGCGCCATAATACATCAGAAAAACAAAAACAAGAAAAATAACTTTCGGATTTGGATATGAATATTTCTTTATTTGCCACAAGACTGAAATTAATACAATACATTATTATCATTTTTTTTTATAAACACGTAATTCACAAAATATTATAAGAAACAAAACTAAAAGTATATCACATAATGATTTTTACCACATTGGTACAAGCAGATACATGATACTTGAGTTTACAAGAAGATGAATGTATATAATGTACTAAATGTACGGTGAGACATACTAAAATTGTTTTCTCTTCTACAAAATCAATATCTTCGTAAATTAAGTGTGAGTCTTTTACCATATATGAACGACATGCTCATGTGCTGACCTATGTTCCCATTGATATTCCTTTCTACTACAGGCACAAGGAATGGAAAAAAATCTATTACAAGTATTTACTACTCGACTGGTACCCGATTAACGAAATGCCGTGAAGCATTTTGACCGGCGTGATAACGATTCTGCCTGCTCGCTGCCTTTATTTTCCCCTTAATAGTTAATAATTACTTACATTAATCCAAAACTGCAAGAAGCTCCAGATGTTTAGAGGGAGGGAATGCAACCAATTAATGTAATTCAGCATAATATTTACTTTATCGCCCATGGAGCGATAACACGTTAAGTCGATTATGGTGTGAGTTGAAACCAAATATACTAAAAGGTTCAGTATACACTGCCGTTTCTACTAATACCAGGGCTTAAAGAACTACAAGTATTACGGCAATGGGTTTATTCAGCTAAATCTTCTGCACTTTATTTCCTCATCATATGCAGGAAAAGTAACTTTTGAACAGAGAGCGACGTGATGAAACCCATTACATTTTCCAACTCTGTTCATCTATTCCTCTCAAGGAATTTCTAAGATTACATTAGTGAATACATTTTATTTTTTTAATAATAATGGAATGTGGCTTTTATGAAGATTCAGCGGCTATTTCTGGCACGTCAAAGATCACGTAAAATAGAAGATAAGTATGTGCATAAATTTCTCTATAATGTTACAAAGAGTAACCTCCAGATATTTTCATAATATCATTCTGCGAATTCGCTATTACCAGCGCTGAATCCAATACGATACTCCCTCATTGCATTTTTGTATTATTACTTTTTTATGTATTAGTGGATACCTACCTCAAAAGGTTTGATCTTTGGCATAATCTCAACATTTCTCTTGCGTGGTGGATTATAAACTCTGTTGAGCATTTAACAAAACATACGAGATAGTTAGTCACGTCTTTTTCATATTAAACTCCATTAGAAACGTCTTTGATTCTTCTCAGTACGAAGATGATAAAATATATACTTGTGAAGTACTGAAGTTTATATCAAAGTAATCGATTGTTCATTTTTTTCTGACGTATGGCATTGTACCTTTAATATAGGCAAAAGACAATACACCAGGAGAAACAATAAAGTTCCATACAATTATTGTAACCGATGCAATCGATTTACCCATCTCTGAATCGTGGATCATTGTGCCTATGTGAAGGTACATTACTGTAAACTATGTAGTGCAATAAGGAAAGCATTAGTATAGCAGTAAAACACACATTCTGAAATAAATGTCATACACAATTTACATTTCGTCGCTCAACATTAGGAATTCAAGCATTGGTATGGCCGAATCTTTTATAATGATATAAAACAGAAACGAATATTTATAGATGATTACTATTATAGCATTCGACTGTAATACTGCATCCAAAAGTTTATGTTGTGCAACTACTGAAAATTATCAACATTTTATCCTTGAAATATTTGGTAGGTAACATCATCTAAATTAACTATTATGCTACTTTATAGTTTTCTATTATTTACAATTGAAGAGTGCAGAGGCAAAATCAATATAAACTCAAACTTAAAATGTCCTGAATTATTCTATTGTCAATTCAAGTAACGTTCGAGTCGACATTTCTGGGATTCATTCTCAGACCAGCGAAATAAATACCACTAAAGTACTTGATCCATTTAATCTTTGTATTACCTTAAAATTCAGATCCTGGTGCAGCATAAACCCTCTATTTCATTTTTCCATATTCATTTTTTTATACTCATGTTTTCAACAATTAAACGGTTTTCTTCGAGTTGGAGTATTGGAACTTTGTAAGAATGCTTTACGGCATTTCTTCCGACTCGTTACGTTCTGAGATCAAATTCCTTTAAGGTTAACTTTGCCGTTCATCAATTCAGCGTCGAAAAAGTATGTGTAATCGTGTAATCCGAGTCGATGTAAATTAACAACTGTCTGTAAATTAACAACTGTTATTATGTTAATCTTGTGATTGCAGCCTTGTATTGCCTAACCCGACGGGAATCACAGTGAGCTGTCTTATGTTCAAACGAGTTTCATTCGTCATCACAACTGTTTTTATTCAGTCAAAGTGAATCCATATTTACATTATTCAAAACTAACTATAAAACTAAACTCCGAGCAGACTTTTAAGCTGACTCATGTGGGGGACTAATAGTAAGACAGCACTTTTTGGTACCCTGCCAGCTCAGATTTATATCATAGAGTATCACATTTGTAGAATTTTGTATCACTGTGACATATGGAGATCACTGTAAAGCAGTAGGATAAACCACATTCTCGGTTTTACCATTTGGTGTGAGTATGAAGAGATTGTTGTCATTTCCAACTCTGGAACAACCAGCATAGAGCTGACCATGAGAAAAACACTACTGCATGAAGTGAAGTTCAAACATTTTAGTGATTGTCCTTGACTCTTCTAAATTGACATTGCAAAACTAACGCTCACTGGAAATTAAAGTCTCCTAAATTCAAAGGCCTGTCTGTTGGAATCAGTGGCTTTCTTGGAATAAATATTTTTCCTTCAGTTCATTGTCCAGTGAGGATTGTTGCTTCCAAAGAGTTAAAAAACTCAGGATAATTCAAAGCCTCAATGGGGTCCACAGCTATATCAATTGAGAAATGTCTTTCCTCAGTACTGATTCATTGCATAAGTTTCTAATTGACAACCTGGACAGTTTCATTGTTTGGTGCAAGTATGGCACTTTCACATGATCTTGAAAATTATGTCCAATGTTTGGGCAACTCTAGTAATCAACACTTCTACAGTCTTGACCTAAATGCTACAGCCATTTGAAAAAGTGATGTCTCCATTATAATCTTCCTGAATTCTATTTCCCAGACCCAGTAGCGGAACTGCAAATCTTCCAGCGTCCAAATCTCTGAATAAACTGACTCCACCGAAAGTCTGATGCCGTCAGAAGTCCGGTGAGGCTGAAAGTCCGATCTGGCCGAATGTCCAATTTGGGCTGAAAGTTTCAGTTCTTCAATATTTCCTTCCGAGCGCTTCAATTCACAAACTCCGCCGAACTTCGAAACCTCACGAACACAAAACCTCTCACTCTGAATTGGATCTAGTTTTAAATGAACTCAATTGAAAATATTTTTCAGTTCACAAAGTAGTATTACTTTAGATTCAGTTTAAATGAATAGCTTGTTAGTTCACACATTTTTGAAGATCTTTTAAAATTTGAATTGTCAACTGTGAGTATACAACACATCGTCATCCAGATCTGATCCTAATGCTATTTGTTCAAGAACGAAATGAACAGCAGTTTTCCAATGGTGGGATTATCCCAATTCCAAAACATATAATAATGTCTATATAGAGTAAATGTTGTCTGAGATACAGACGGACGGACGGATAGACATAATTTCACGTATATTATAATATACGTAGCCCATATATTATAGGCTACATATATTATATGTAGCCCATTATGTCTGTCTATCCGTCCGTCCGTCCGTCCGTCCCAGACAGATGGATAGACATAATTTCGCGTATATTATAATATATGTAGCCTGCAGCTGTTTTAAATAGTAAATTCTATATTTCGAGTAAGATTGATTTGGCTGCTTTTTCTAACAGGTTGAACAAAGCCATAGTGACTCTTGGTTCAGCGTTTATATGTTCGTTGTCATGCCTACTGTTTGTTTCTTGTCTTCATTTACTTTGTAATTGTGAAGAAAAAAGTTGCTAGACATCCTACATGCAATGTCATAAAAGCTTTTGAACAGAAGCGGAAGAAATAACTAAGATAAACTGAACACCCATAACGCACATGTAAGATGTTGATGATGATGATGATGATGGGCTAAACTCGATAATTTATTGTATTGATTTCAACATTTTTTACAGAATAATAGCTTGTAAGATTCCACGTATAAGACTTTGTTACATTTGCACACTTGACTATAATTTGTTCACTTATGAATTTTATTTTAAAATACACACACAAACACACATACACCTACACACACATGCATGCACATACAAGCGAGTGTACACACACACACACACACACACGCACACACACACACACACACACACACACACAAACACATGCACGGAAAATAATTTAACTTTTTCTTTTTCTTTTTTAATACAAATTAACAGATGCATTAAAATAGCAGAAAGTAGAACGAAAACCATCTATTCAACGAGAAATGATATTGATGATGATGGTGATGTTGATAACGATGATGGTGAAAGATGATGATGAATGCTGCTGCTGATGATGAGGAGGAGGAGGAGGAGAAGGAAAGGAGGAAGAGCAGGGTTGTGATGATGATTGCGAAGTTTATATTGAGCAGACTGTAAGGGACGTGATGATGTATTAATTGTATACTTTTACCTTTTATCTCAATATTTCAGGCTTAGTATTCTCCAGCAAATCATCGGAGAAACATTGTTTCTTGACTATTCTGTTCTATAGTGCATGTGTATGAAGAATTGTCTTGCATTGTGACGCTAGCCAATCAGCAGCGTTCAATTCAGCTCTGATCTGCGAGTTGTACTTGTTAATAGCTTCTATAAATCACACTTTCTCAACGATTCTTTCTGTAACTTCATCGGGAACCTTGATGTCTTTGGTGCGACATTTCTGTAGGTGCTTTTTGACGAAAGAGCTAGATATTACTTAAACCGTAAGAGCTAGGTATTCCATAAAACGAAAGAGCTAGGTATTCCTTAAAGAGCTGAGGTATTCCTTAAATCATACGTATATATATCTGGTGGTAGTTCGGTTGTACTTCCTATGTAGAATTTTCCACATTTACGAAAAAGTGACAGTTATTGAGTGTTCTGAGTTATAACCGGTCATGTATATGATGATGATCTTACTAGTTCGACCGCATCCGCAGTCCAGATATTTATTTCTAAATGGACCCCACATTCTGGAAGAAATTGCTGTCCCCTATAGTATTCAATAGTTCATGGATATCTAGAGATGTTGTCATAAAGCAGTTAAGACTATAAAAGGCAATGTGTTCAGTTGATACGTTGATAGTTGCGATTGCAGGGACAGAGAGATTAGCGAAACAACGTCTTAGCTAAAAGTGAAGCTATTTTTTCTAAGTAAAGATGTTTTGTAACCATTCAATTAGTTCATGACTAAGGTGGAGATTTCAACATGTTCTGGAAAGGTTTGAAGAAGCAGCTTGAGAATTTTAGAGAATAGACTTTGTGGATGTCTCCTTTAATAATGGAAAAAATAGGTCTGATTTAAAAGTTTAGTCCTGCCTTTTATGTTTTTATTTTCGTGGTGGTGATAGAAGGTGGAGAGTAGACTGTTCCTAGTGAAGAGTAAGTTGCTCTTAATTTTGTTCGAGTGTCTTCACTGTTCATAGATATTCGTCCTGCAGGAGTTTATCGTTGTTTCGAGCTTGCTCGATGTGATGTTATTGACTTTTTCATATTATATAGCGTTGTTTACATAATCGAATGCCAGCTCGTTGTGTATATTCTAATCTATAAAACAGAATTCTCTTCATGTTTTCTGTAGAGAAGTATGTAAAGTTTTTTGAACGTGGGTTTTGTAAGGGGAGTAAGTAAGATCTGGAGAGATTAAAAGCAAGAAGCGTAATGTTTTTTGTAAGATTAAATTAAATGTTTCTATCTCATTAAATTAATAATAGTTTCGTGGTTAGTAGGAGAGTGAAGCGAGTTTTCTAGGTGGTGGGTGGGGTTATCTGAGTGGCGGGTAAGGTTGTCTGGGTGGTGGTAGGGTGCCTAGTGTGGTCATAGTAGAGTTGGATGCAAGAAAAAGAAAACTGGGATGGATAAGGTATTAGTTCCCTGCTCAGAATACATGAAATGAATATTGAGTGTTTTAATGTTTCTGATGTGAGATATGTGCCACAAAAATGGAGAACTAAAGGAAGAGAGGTTGAAAGAGAAAGAAGTATACGCACGAAAAATTAAAATAAAACATCCTGCCAAATATTTCTTAATTAAACAATTATTTCAGTGCAGTTATTTATCCAAAACCAACTCTAATCCTCCCTTATTTATGCCATATATACTCGTCGTAACTTACGTACTCGCCTTTGAATCTGAATTTATACCTCTTGTTTCTGAGTGGCTGCACATCTCGTATTATACAAAAACGTTTTGTTTTACATATGTAAGCCGCTGTAACTTATTGATTAACTTGGTATTTCTGCATTATCTACTAGTATTATCAGAATGTTTCATTTTGTTTTTGCTTTCTTTTTACCACTATTATCAGCTTATTAGTCTTTTATCACTTTTCTATTCCTTTGATCCTCTGCCATACTTCTTGAATCCTTTCAAGATTCCTAACCACTTCAGCCTTATCTTCAGTTTAAATCTATATTTCACTAGAAACTTCTTTGTAGACTTTCTTATTTTACGAACAATATTTGGGTTTTTTTCCCCTTCTGTATACAATCAAACAAAATAGTATTACATCTTATAGTATTTTAGTCATTCTAAATTGTCATGTGGTTAGGCTGCTGAGCTCAGAATCATACGTACATGAAGTCAATTTCTGAACCGGGAGGCGTTTCATTTCTCATTGCTCCCATCTGCTTAACTCTAATTAGTACCAGCCTAGTGCTGATGTAGTACTCACTACCTCCCGTTGTTATCAGCGACGTTCCGCGGGTTCAAGGTGTAAAACGTATTAGAGCTATAAGAGAGTGTATGTTTTCTTTCGACTCACAAATTTCGCCCATCTTCAGCTGTGCTCTACACGATCACTCAACATGCTGTATATAGCAGAAATCATAATATACGGTCCTACTTAAGGAAATCAAACTGGATGTTATGGTTTTAGATAGATTATACTTGAACACAATGCAGTATGGTTGCATATGGAAAGACTTTAGTGTTACATTTAGCGTATAGCAACGGAAAAAAGCTTTAGCTTCGGTACGTGAAGGCGTTGTGGTAGAAGATACGGTTTTATTGGTATTAATAAACTGAATGTTCTGAGTATATAATGTTCCTATATCAAATAAGAATATTAGGATTGTGCCTAAGTGTGTGAAGTCGAATATATTTCATTACGATATTTTACACATTCATTTCTTACCTTCACCGTTTTTACTCTCATATCCATCGTCTTTCACATTCTGATTTCATTGTCCAAATATTTTGAAACAGTTTTCAACTTTAAATTTTCTATTCACTGCAGGTGTTGGCTGACACAGATTAAAATTATCCATTAAAGGCTTAGTCTCTCTTTCTTTCTTTCGATTTCCTTTTCGCAATACGCTTGTTGATAATCTTGACAGTGTAGTAGTGCACAGCATTGATGAATACAGTGTTCGGTGCATCTTTAAACGTTATAATGATGATGGTGATCATGATTTTCATGATGATTATGATCATCAACGTCAGCATTATTATTATTATTATTATTAATATTATTATTATTATTATTATTATTA
>NC_068981.1:76530063-76536356 GCF_001194135.2 Octopus bimaculoides | reverse complement strand
TTTTTTTTTTTTTTTTTTTTTTTCCCAAAGTGAAAAAAGTTTGCATATTTCCCAGCAGATACAGATATCTAACCAATAATGCCTGTGCGTACAATCTGTTTATGCCACATCTAGCCACGAAATATTGTTAATTTATTTCCCCCCTCTTCATTACAGATTTTGTGTTTGCCGTTTATCTTTTTCTCTTTTTGTCATTATTAGTGCCATAACGTAAATTTTTTGTTTGAGATTTATCTTCTACAGTTAACACCAAATATTTTTATCGCAAAACTCTAACCTTTAATAATAGATTTTGTACTCCTTCAATATCATTCTGCCCAATAATGCAGGATACTCACTATAGCGAACCTCGTGTTCGGGATTAACTAATTCATTTTTTGTTAGTTCTTGTGTTAAAATTGGCGTGCCTCATGAACTCTTTATCAAATTCTGTAGATATGTAGGCTCTCTTTAAATATTTATAAATTAATCATTTTAGAGGTGTCTGCGAAAGCGAAGCTGATATCATCGGCATAATTTCAGTCCTGAATGGAACCCATTTTTTCTGTGGCAATATTCTAATAATGCTTTCTAGTAGAAGGCCAACAATTTCGGGGTGGGGGTGAGAGATAGGTTGATTATATCGATTCCAGTGCCTAACTGGTACTTATTTTATCGACCTGGAAAAGATGAAATGCAAAGTGGACTTAGGCGGAAATGGAACTCAGAACCGGAAGACTGACGAAATACCACTAAGCCCTTTGCCTGGCGTTCCAACGATTCCGCCAGCTCACCGCCTTCCTATCTATCTATCTATGTGTGTGTGTGTGCTAATGATAGTATGGAATCGCAGAGCCATTACATAGTTAAGCAAAAACGACTCTTCATTTTTAAGCTAAATCACTAGTATATCTAAGTGATGGTATATAATTAAATGCTATTTATCTACATTGTTGAATGATGCCGGGACCGATTTATCATTTGTCCCTTTCTGGAAGTGATTAAAATCCATTAATATAGTTGAGGGTGAATAAAATATATTTCAAAATGATCTAAATTCAGGCGGCAAGCTGGCGGAATCGTAAGTACGCTGGCGAAAACGCGTAACGGTATTTCAGCTGTCTTCAGGTTCCGAGTTTAAATTCTGCCGAGGTTGACTTTACCTTTCATCATTGAACGATCAATAAAATAAGTAGCAGTAATGACTGGGGGTCGATTTACTCGACTTACACACATCCCCAAAGTTGCCAGTTTTAAGCCAAAATTTGAAACCAATAGAAAATGATTGAAGTGTCATTCGTCTTTCTGTAAAAGAAAGAAAAAATCTCAAATGCAACGCTTCCAGTTTGATAATTTTAGTGCATAATTTAAGGCAGCAAACGGGCAGAAACACTATCACGAGGGGAAAACTGCTTAGTGGCATTTCGTCCGACTTTACGTTCTGAGTTCAAATTCTGTCAAGGTTGACTTTGCCTTTCAACATTTCGCGGTCAGTAAAATATGTACCAGTTGAACACTTGGGTCGATGTAATCGATTTGTTTCCTTTCCTCGAAAACACTGGCCTTGTGTAAAAATTTGAAATCAGTATAAGGGCACAACCTTGAGTCGATAATAGTTTCTATTTCCTCGATGTGTATTATTGCATCAGTATGCACAAGTTACTGCTTTAAGAAATCACTTGAGTTTTGAAACATTACTAAAGTATTATTAAAAGTTATAGTTATCCTCGTCGAATATATTTATTTTATATTTATAGTAACGCTTACATAACAGTTACAAAACATAAAAAATATTACCGGCCGAAATAAAATTACCAATGGACATTTATAATAAAATGTGTATTTTAGGAAAATACGCGTATTCCTCGTGAAAGAAGAAAAATTCGAATTGTTAAACGCACTGGTTTGGTTCATTTGAATCAGGGGTCCTCAACTATTTATTTTAGCTATGGACGCCTTTGATTGTTATTTTGTTCTAATGAATCCGAAATAATATTGCAATAATATTGCAATAAAATCAGTATTTCAGGGAAACGCATGTATTCCTCATAAACGTAGACGTAAAAGACGGATTGTTAAACGGCACTGGCTTGGTTAATTTAAGCTAGGGGTCCTCAACCATTTCTTATCTATGGACCCATTTGATTATTATTTTATTCCGGTGGATTCCCATAGACATTCGATGTTGAAGACTCGTCTAACAGAAACTTCTTTCAAAATTTCTATTTTCTTTTTCATACATTAAATTGTGTAGGTTGAACTATGTAAACTGTTTGAGAAAGAAACCTGTTTCTTGCAATACATACTAATACATACATCTAAAGCAATATTTTTTTTTCAGTGGGGTCGTTAAAAAAAAATTGCGGATCTCCAGTTTACTATGTTGTTGCGTGGACTCCCAAATTTATTAAGTGGACCCATATCGATCGCAACTGAGAACCACTGACTTAAACAGTGACCGAAATTCAATTTCAGGTTGCATGCAGGTTTAGGAGAGTTGTTTAAAAGCTAACGAGAAATATATTAAACTTTCTTTGACAAATGGAATTTAAAGCTGTGAAACGAGATGAAAAACAAAAAGCTTTGTGCGGGTACACACAAACACACACACATATAAACATACACAAGCACACTCACACATACGCACACACACATACATATAAACATACACAAACACATACACATATACACATAAAAATATACAAGCACACACACATGTATTGGAAGTCAACTTATCGCCGATTAACCACCAATTCTTGGAATATGGCCACATGCTTTAGGAAAAATGTATTTGTCGCTGACCAATCTTGTGATGACTCTTTCTTTATCTGTTCACTTGCAGCCCACACTGCAGGCTGGACATTTCATCTTATGCGATACCCATTGCTTATTTGGGTGATATACGTTTGAGATGCCATTTTAACACATCCACAGAGCAACGTAATTACAATCCATATCTCATGGAAATACAGCTGTGTTTTGTTTTTTTAGCTTCAAGTATAACATGGCAGTGCCTAGGACTTAGCAATTCCGTTTTTATTAGGCATATGCAAACATGGTACTTGCATTGCAAGGACTGTCTAGAAGCCTTTTCTCACCAGCTTCATAAATCTTACAGAAATTTTCGATTGGGTATCAGCTATACGCCATGTATCGAAGAGCTTGACATTCCTGCAGTGGCATTCAAAAGTCTACGCCGGTGCATTTTAGTTGTCTAACCTTCAAATGTTTTGTTGTCACTTCTGGTTTTCTTTAACACAAATTTCAGGCAGTTTTTATACTTCTTCCTTCGTTTGCATTACTGGCGATTTCCCCCATTTTTAATACTATACAATACCTGTTTTAGCAACCAAAACTCTTCCAAGTGTACTGTGATGATTAGACAAACTAAGCTGCGGTTTGAGTGACAAAGTTTGAACATGTGACAAATCGGTGTGCTGTATCACTTCTGTATCTTCTGCAAACGATCTCTAGTAGATTCTCAAAATGCATGCACACACTACGAATGGAAACGTTCCGTGTGTTGAAGATGCCTAGCAGTGTAGAAGTAGATATAGGCGCTACATTTCAATATTGTGCTGATTTTGATATTTGATTGTCACAAAATAAAATAATATCAATATAGATAACATATTGAATTATTTAGCAAAAGCATAAGTCAGGGTCAGAAAATTATTGAAAAGTGTTGAGAGATAAGCGATGTGACTGTAATTCTGCAATATATCTGCAATTCTCTAATATATCGATCGCCATATATAACGCATCAGCTACTGAGCAAGGTCAAAGAAACAAAGATCTTGTTGCCTTCGAACCGACCATATTCTTTAGAAGTATATTCTGTTTGAAGATGTCGCTCAGAGAGTATTCGGAAAACTGACAGCTTTATTTTTTCCAAAGTAAATATCACCAGGCTAAGAGAGATGACATTTTGAAACTTTCTTAATAAAGGTACAACTACTGAGGGTCAGATTCCGTTTTCTGATGCAGCGTCCGTGAATACGATTTTCCAGTTCATGAGTACTACAAAGAGATGTGAACAAAGAGATGTTAACAACAATGTTCTGATTTCTATATATTTTATTTCCGTTTTCATTTTCTTCCATTATGATATGTTACAGGTACTATATACCATACTGATTTTTTCATGGTTTATCAGCTTAGCACTGACACAAAAATAGATTGAACAACTGAATAATTAAATTCATGACGGCGTATTTTCCATATTTATAAAGAAGGGCACACCGCTGGTATGTGTATCCGTATATAACTACCAAGTTATATATATTCTGTAAATAATAATAATAATAATAATAATAATAATAATAATAATAATAATAATAATAATAATAATACTAACTGGCTGGACCCGTGAAAAATTCACGGAAAACATAAAAAAGTAGGCATCTGTAAATTGTATACTGGTGCCATGAGAAATGTTTCTATACTATGACAGTTAAAGGCACCGAGCAGCCACAATCGTTAGCACGCCGTTCGAAAGAGTCGCCTTTTTTTGTGTGTGACAAAGTTATTTAATTGGATTAATTTAATTGTTGAAGTTCTCCCGTAAGGGTGAACCTATTGTTGAGCGTTGAATTTTTGAATTATTTCTTACTGGGTTTATATTTTGCCTCCCCATTTGTGGGTGAAGTAGGAGAAAGAATGGAGAGTGATTCAGTTCCAGCCGGCAGCTATGCAGCAGCCACTGAAAGAAGTTTAGCAGCGGATGTGTTGCAAGTGCAAGAAATTAAAACGGACCAGAGGAGGTTGAAAGAATTCAACAAGCACTTGGAAAAGGATGGTACCAGCCTAAAGTTAGCACCATAAGAAGGATTTGCAGCAAATATAATGAAGCGGACAGTGGTATATAGAACACTGTTCCTGAAGTTGCTAAAAATTGAAATAGTCACAGTGGAGGTTATAGAAGAATGCCTAAAAGAGGTGAAGAACCTCACAACATTTTATACAAGAGGAAGAACGTACGGCACAGTGGAGGCGAGATTTGCGAATGAGCAAGAAGCGATGAACCACTCTATTGTGACGCTGAAAACACCAGAGTGAGTACTTCTGCCGACATACTGTGGCCAGAGTAAGGATCGGCAGAGCGCCATGTCACCCTCACAGAGACCGCCTCAGTAATTTCCATAACACCTTTCAGCGCTGAGCCAAACTAATCTGCGATGTCTGTTTTGACGAATCCGTCTGGCAACAGGCCAAACGGATTCGGCGGCTTTGGTTTCCGATCTATAGTAGGTCTGGCTCTGCCGACTTTTCTTTCCTCAGTCTCCTCCTACGATACCCTCTTTGGCGAAATACTTAATGAGGTAGCCAAACCTTGTTTGACTCAGAAACCGGAGTCAGCCCTAGTCACCCAGAATACGTATGTACAAAACAACTAGGGTAGCATCAGATGCAAGTCCACCCTCGAACGACTAGACAGAACTCTAGACCAGTACCACCTTGCTTGTCTCCATTCCGCCTTGGAGCCAAATAACGGTGCATGGTTAAGTTCGGTGCCCTCCTCTACTACCAGTACCTTTGCAGGTGATTAATGCATCGGTATCTCAGTGGCCCAACACTTTGGGCTCCACATTTGCTTGCCTCACACATGTCACACTCAGAAATGCAATAATACTTACAATGCAGTAAACGAATTCGGCCTGCATCCTTTATCCTGCAGGTTTAGCGCTGTCCGATTCCCCCGACACGCCGCTCTAAATGACATAATCAGAATGGGCCTTGATGCGGTTGACTTCTCATTACAACTTGAACCAGCAAGTCTCGGACGCGGGGATGCTAAGCGCGTCGATGGGATAACCCTATTCCAAATCGAGAGAGGCAGATCTCCGGTCTGGGACCCGAGTGTCATTGGCCATTCATCGCGGCAACGCAATTGCTGTCATAACCACGGGGCGCGCCTGAGCACCCCACCTGTTCTGGAATATGTTATCCACCGGCACACCCTTTCCGTCTTGCGCAGCTTTACATACACCTCATACCATTTTCTCCTTCACTTCCTCTCCTTTTCTTATCTCTTCTTTCATGTAAATTTGTATTGGAATGTTATAGTAAAATAAGAATATAATACGTTAAAGGAAAGCAATATCCTAAATAGATATAGGCGCTGGCGTGGCTGTGTGGTGAGAACTTTGCTTCCCAACCAGATGCTCCCAGGTTCAGTTCCACGACGTTCACCTTGGGCAAGTGTCTTCTACTATAGCCTCGGGCCGACCAGAGCCTTGTGAATGGATCAAGTAGACAGAAACTGAAAGAAGCCCGACGTATATATGTGCGTGTCTTCGTGCCAGTGTTTGTCG
>NC_068981.1:76528773-76530024 GCF_001194135.2 Octopus bimaculoides | reverse complement strand
CCATCACAGCTTGACACTCAGTAATGTTGTGTTTACGTATTTGTAACTTATTAGTTAGGCAAAACAGACCGATAAAATAAGTGCCAATTTTGAAAATAAGTACTAGGATCGATTATGCCGACTAAAATTAAACTACGGTCATGTTGGGGCATCGCCTTCGGGTGGTGCCTCAACATGACCGCAGTCTAATGACTGAAACATGTGACAGAATAAAATAATACATACACGCATACATACATATATACATGTGTGTATACACACACATGCACACACACGCATACACATAAACACACACACACACGCACGCACGCACACACACACACATATATATATATATACATACATATATATATATATATACACATATATGGCTGGGTGGCTGGGTGGAGAAATATTAGTTTCTAGTGTATCTGGACTTTAACGTACCTAATATATTACAAAGATCTTCTAACACACAATGTTGTTTCCGTGTAGCAAGCAGGACTAATTAGACATTCTAATGTCTTTCTCAATGAATTCTGTGCTGTAGCCATAATAATATCTTTGCCAGTAGAAAGTGATATATCTTCAAGTGTATATTAATCATCTTCGATGGCTTCTTAGATTTTTCCTAAGAGGTTGGTTATTAATCTATGATTATGCTAACAATAGGTATGCGCTTCAAGCAATATCTGTCTGTTGTGATATATTTCACGAATATAGAATCATCCCCTTTGCTCTTAGTGTTTGCAGCTTTATTTGACAGAGTCATAAAGGCATTATTCATTTCTCATTTCTTGTATAACTTCAGTATATAATTATCCGCAATTAAGTGATTTTAGAATAGGTTATGATTTTGTGCAAAATTTGTAGTTATGAAAATCGTTGAGAATAGAATGGTCTTAGTGAACAACCAAACATGTCTGTCTACAAGCAAATAAAAACCGAACACAGAAATATAGAAAGGAAATATATTAAAGTTGATTCTGAAGGTCTCAAGCTTTATAACATTACGTTTATATAATTCACAAATCTTCGCAAGTTTCCGCGGATCTGTTTTCATCTTCATCAAGTATCCGTATATAGACTAATTAAGAGAGATTTAATCCTTTATTAGCAGGATGTAAATTTATGGCAAAAACAAAACAAAAAAAAAACACTCTCCGTATGCTGTTGCTCACACACAAACACACGCACACAATCACGCACAAACATATATACATGCTTAATCCCACACACATACACACACACACACACACACACACACACACA
>NC_068981.1:76528082-76528763 GCF_001194135.2 Octopus bimaculoides | reverse complement strand
ATATATATATAAATTAAACAGTATATTGCGGAGCATTCCATACTTATGTGTATCCTTCACATAATTCCCATGGAAAATCAATATCTTTTCTACTCTAGGCAGAAGTCCCGAAATTGTGGGGGGTGGGGGCTAGTCGATTAGATCGACCCTAATACGAAGCTGGTACTTAATTTATCAACACCGAAAGGATGAAAGGCAAAGTCGACCTCGGTGAAATTTGAGCTCAGAACATGAGACAGACGAAATACCGCTAACCAGTTCACTCGGCATGCTAACGTTTCTGACAGCTCACCACCTTCCATGGAAAATCAATATGTCACTTTAAGACTATATCTACTGAACTATATGTTCAATTAATTTCATTTCGTTCTGGCAGTCGCTTTCAAGACAATCACAAAGTTTGTTAGTCACTTTCAGAGTATAGAAAATGACGTTTACCTACGATACTTGAGCACGAATTGAAACCACAACTTGAATGCAGCACGAAATTATTTCTTGTTCGGTCATACTGAATGTATATATATATATATATTTATATATATAAAAAATATATAGTTTTAGGGAAAATAACCAATTTTCAAGAACTCATCGATGAATTTTTTATAAATTGATTTTAATTGAGTTTTTTACCTGTAATTTTGGATTTTGTCCCTAATAATATTATTATATATATATATATAT
>NC_068981.1:76520848-76525848 GCF_001194135.2 Octopus bimaculoides | reverse complement strand
AAACTGTTAAACATGGAGGAGGATATGTGATGATCTGTGATGATCTGGGAGGGGGAACTATATCTTGGAAATCCACCAGCCTAGTGGTTTCCCTACATGGCAGAATTAATAATCAAGACTATTTAAGTATTTTATCTGATAAAATTCATCCTGTAGTTACGGACCTGTTTCAACAGGGAAACGCAATCTTTCAGGATGATAATGCACCAATTCACACAGTTAATTTGTTACTGGATGGCACGAGGAACATCCTAGTAAAGTTGAACATTTTATCTGGGCACCACAGTCCCCACATACAATAACTGGAATTCCTTTGGAAGCAATTCAAACTTTGTACGAGTCAATACCTCATAGAATTCAAGCTGTAATTACTGCCAAAGGCGGTCCCCATATTAAAATAAATTTGTTTGAAATTCTAAGGTGTTTCCATTGTTTTGTCCAACCCCTGTATATATATTTTCACTTGTGTAAGGTGAAACAAAATACAATCTCTTTGTAAGGAACACTAAAATGTGTGTGTCAGCGTGCGAGTGTGTTTGTATGTCTTTATACGAAGTGTTTGTGTATATGTGTGTGTGTATGTGTGTGTGTATGTACCCACACAGACACAAACACACAAACACGATCGCACACTCGAATCCACCTGCACACATGTGTGTATATCTTTACAGACTTCGTAAAATAAATGATGAGACCCAACCTAAACTTTCTTTCATCTTTTCCAGATTTTCTGTTTGCTACATTCAAGATTCCTTTCATCATTCGAGTTTAATTATTTATTTGAATATTCTCTCAATAAATTTCATTTTGCAGACTTTCTATTGCTCCGTTGAATAGAAATTCATATATCATCGAGTGTATGTTTTCCATTTGAGTAGATTCTATGAAAACTTCTTTGAAATGTTAACCGAAAAACATTATGATACTTTTTTCACGGATACTGTACATTATTCTACGAACTTTAAAAGCGTGTGTTTAACGCAGAAAGGCTATTAAACAATGACCTTTCTCACTCTCCCCCACGTTTCTTCTTCTTCTTCTTCTTCTTCTTTTTCTTCTTCTTCTTCTTCTTCTGCTCTCTCTCACCGACTTTCTATAAGCCATGCCTAGAGACATCAGTTATCGTTATACCCCGCATAAAACTTAGCAAGTTATTGGATTGATTTCTTCGATCAGACACTTTAAAAATACCTGGTAAGACCGACCTTCATTTTTCTCTCTGTGTGTCACCCAAGCTTTTCTTTCATTTTCCAATTGTCTTTAAAACTTCTTTTCTTATTCGGGGTGCATTGAATTCTAGTTTCATGCTGTAGAAAATCTTTCCGTTCGTCTTAAGCTGTCCAAGGTTTTAGTGTTTGTCATTCGGTTGGAATTGGGCACAATCAGTATTCTTTAAAGGAACCATTATTCTGCTACATTGATAGCATCTGGACTTATTTGCTGATATTCAAGGTTACCCAAGAATATGTGAAGAAAATTCCTCAAGGTATCTTTTTTTCATTCACATAGGTAACTTTTTATTTGATATTATATCTCTAAAATATTCATGATTTGAAAAGAACTATAATTTCGGTCTTTCTCAAATCAGTGTTAATTACGTCCAACGATAAAAATCAGAACCAATTTTGTGTATGTTACACTCAGCTAGCGCAAATTCTGGTCGGTATGCACTCTTATCTTATTGCGGTTTTCAATCCTGCTGTAATTAATATTACATTACTAACTTTCTGGATGCTTTAAAACAGTAAATGCATGTGCATAATACACACGCGCGCACGCACACACATATACATTTATAATAATAAGTCCTTATTTTGTTTGTTTATTTATTTCAATTCGTTCGTATGCTCACAGTGGTCTTGTTTTCGTCGTTATCTCTCGTCCGTTCACCAATTATCTCGTCTTGAATTACATTTATTCCACATTTGTATGTTAACTTTCTGTTTCGCATAGTTATTTATTTCTTGTCTGTTTGTACATTTTCTGTCTTGGTTTTCCCGGCGGTGCCACCAGAAAGGTTGATAAGGCGCTAAATCACTTTTGACTCCCTAAACCTCTCGTCGATAACTGATGACGATTTGTCGACCTTCTGTATCTATTTGAATATTATATAATTTTATCAATTATAGCTAGGAAGTTTCAAAAATATTTTTTATACACTAACTGAACTCTATCTAGATATTAGATTCTTATACATGTTCGACATTTACAGATATGTGAAATATGCATATCTCTAAGAAATTAAAATAATATTATTCAGAATTGAGCACGAACTGCACTTTGATCTTTAAACTTTAAGAAAACCTTTGATGTATTTGAAATATTTATTTATTATTTTTTAATCGAAATTAACTTTGTTCCGTTAACTTTATTATGCCTTTAAACATAGCTGTAATAACTTTTCTTGTCATAGTTATTATGAATTTTATATATTTCTTAATATAACTATCTAAATAGATATTTAGATAAGTACGTTGATATCTAACTCTATTTTTTTCTGACATATTTAATTATAAAGAAAAAAGTCTTTAACGTCATAGCAAGAATTCGAACATGTTAACATAGGTCAAATTAAATTTGTGTTTCAACTGTTTTATTATTTTTAAAAATGTTGCTAACAACTATTCCACATTGATTTAAGCTCATCTTCTGCTGATTCTTTCTCATCCAACCTTCACAAATTTTCATTGTTTTATATCTATTCACTCACAGATTTTCTTACATTAAACTGCACCCACCTATAGATGTGTCTCCGACATTGTTTCTACTATATAGAACGTGTTGTCTACATAATTACTCAAATCATATTTTCTTATCAATGATTCATTCCTTGATTCACTTTTTGTCTTTTAAATTACTTCAGTGCTTCTATAATAACTGTTTACACAAATGTAGTGCTTTCGAATATAGCTTTAAACGTAACAAAATTAGTGAATATCTATATTGAAATTAAATACGAATAGCAATTGAATACGGCACCATAGAGAAAATGATATGCTTTCTTTCAACTTACTCCTGGGTTTGGGCTTTATATTAAAGGTAATATTGGTTGCCATTTTACAAGGATACATGCTTGAAATTTAAGCATTAATTTTTAAGGTGATTTCATGAGTTTCCTAGAATTATTCGGAATATAGATCTTTAATTTGAATCTAATCGTATATGAAAATTCCAATATGAACTATAAAAGCCAAGAAGTAACTTCTGGACCTACGTTGTTCATTATTGTTCCCTAATACTTATTTATATTGGCAAAGTAAGTCATTAGAGATAGGAGAGTATTGTAGTTCGCTTGAAGCATTGTGTGTTGTTTGTAAAGAATGAAAAGTTTTGAATGGCACAACAATGTACTATAATACAAAACAATGGACTATATACCTGTTGTAATTTAGTTATCCATAGTCCGATGATATTTCGGAATACAATTACTTCTGCAGATATTCTCAGATGCAGTCGCTGCTATAATCTGTTTTCCAACGGCTTTTCTTTTTCTTTTTTTGTTATAAACAATAGATGAGCATCAGCAAGAAACTGCGATTGATGCTTGTTTGTGAGTGATAAATGCCATCAGCATGAGTGGAGGATAACTTAAAAGTGTGTACGACAATATCAGCAAAATGTTCTTGTAGAGTATGTAAAATTACTACCTATACTGGAAACTCTCAGAGCATTAACACTGTTAAGTGTAACTGAACTTACCACTGCAAGCTAACGAAGTCTATGACAGTACTACGAAATATTACCCACTGTTCTGCTTATGTGTGACATATATTGTGAAGCTTATGAAAAGAGACAATTTGATAATTAATTTCATTTATCATATGTAAAGAAGAGCTCGGGAAAGATTTGAGATGACAAGTAAGAAGTATGCACTTAGTCTCGATGAGTTTTGTAGGGGATGTTCTAACATCATATTTCACTGGCATTACTTCTCTTTACATGTTTGGTTTCAAACTTCTAAACACTGAGGAAGAAGTATAAACCGATTAGAGTATTAAGTATCGTAACACACATTGGTTTGTCTCAACATCGTGAGAGAGATGATTCAGCAAATCATCATGGTGATCATTTTATATTATCGCCAAGATATCTTTCACGAATAATCTTCATTCTGTAGAATGAGTTACTATGGACACACACAAACGCACATACATACGCGCGCACACAGACACAGACACACACACACACACACTTGTATGTACATACATCCGCGCGCACGCGTATGTGTATCGGACAATACGATGTCAGATAGTATTACTAAATCGTGAAGCACGGAAAGAGAGGCAGGCAGAAAAGAAAATGATTGAAAAAGGGAGAGGAAGCGGTGAGTGAGAGATTGTAGATGAAGAGAAGTGTGTGAATGAGAAAAAAGAACAGGGAAGAGAGAAAAACGGAGAGTTGTAAGAATATGAGAATATATAGGAAGTGAATGTAAAACAATAAAATAAATTGAACAAAGGGAAAGAAAGAAAGAGAGAAGTAAAGAGAGAGAGAGAGAGACATACAGACAGACAGAAAGAAAATAAGAAAGAAAAGATAAAAAGGAAGAGAGAAAGGTGACGTGTAGTGAATGATAGCGACAGCGAGCGAGAAGGAATTTGAAGGACACTAAAATACTAAGATACAGATGATATGTACGAATGAGTGACATACGGAGAGAAATACTAATAAGCATATAAAGGATATGAAACTAAAGGTAATAAAAAATTAGTAGATTACGAAATAGAACGAAGGTAGCTCATGCAATAGCAGGGATTAGAAAGAGACAAAAGAGAAAGGAATAATTCATTCGTTATTGTAAAGCCATTTATTCAGAATTTGGTAAAAATTAATCCAGTACAGATTATCCTTACCATCGCTAATCTTCGATGGCACCAAAATGCTTTTCCTCAGAGAACAAATAGAATTAGTTCAAAGAAAAGATATGATATAAGTATGTATGTCTTTAGATATATGCCTATATATGTACATGCATATACGCATGTATATATATATATATA
>NC_068981.1:76512736-76517910 GCF_001194135.2 Octopus bimaculoides | reverse complement strand
TATATATATATATATATATATATATATATGCACTGAAGAATGGTCACTTTTGGGGCAGAAAGTTAGTAAGGTTCAGGAATATGCTCAGCTAGTATAGATGACAAAAAGTGTGCAATATAGGAAAAAAAAGTGTTTAATAACTATCCTATGTTATACACTGTGTCCCATATTGAAATAGTTGGATATTTTGATAATCTGATTGCCATTATACAACTAACTCACTAAGAACTGAAGTCGCTGAATATGAGAATAAAAACTCTAGAATGTAAGAAATTGTAAACGATAAAATGGCTAGATATGTTTGATAGCTAAACAATATTACATAACTCGTAATCCACACAATACCCTTTAACTCAACATCAATAAATATACTAATGTACTTGAAAGTTCATAAAGTTTTAACGTGGTCCACGATTTTTGTATATTCGACTTGTCTACCATTTTATCCTTTTTCATGTCTATCTTTATTTTAAAACTTATTTTCTTATTTCGACCTTTTTTTTTTTCATTTATATAATTCTATATACTTACTTCACGCTGTAGTTTTATGCATGTTATTTATTAGTCCTTTGTTAAGAATGTTACTGTATATTAGCTATCGTTTTTGTCACGCTTTCTCACGTAGCTTAATGTTCAATCAGTTCTATATAGCTTCTAATATCTTCTCGACGTCAATGTTAAATATTTCATTGCCTCGCCACAAGAATCTCTTATTCCCCATTCTCTTTTGTACTCCCGTACTCCCCATGTTCCCTTCTCCCTATGTAGCCTCTGTCTATGTCGGTAAACTGACACCTGTAAATACACCCATCCATCTTCTCTGTTTAGCTAATTGCCTACTAACAATTGATCTCACTGGTTACTTGATTTTGTTTTTATCAACTTACAATTTGTGCTCTGATTCGACTGGTAAATCATGTACTCCTCTCCACACGATGATGAAACAACTCGAAGTTAATCGAACCTGAAGATTAGCTAAACGGGTTATGTGTGTGTTAGAAGTTATGTAGCAAATATTCTTTAGCTATGAAACATATGTAATCTTTATTTACCTTTTCCATTCCTTACATTCTTCGATTTTTTAAAAATATAATATATACTTTATGGCCATGTAACTATACATCTATCACTCCCTATATAATTACAGATCATATAAAAATCTAAATGCGCAGTCAAATGCATTTATACTATAATTCCATTTTTAGATACTCCTTATATCGATATAATATTACGTGCCAAAAACATTGCACGTAATTCGGAAAAATTTATTGTAGAAATTCATTTAACTTAACTTATTTGTTTGTTTCTGCGCTAGCTTCTTTCTCTTGCAATATACAACGTTTTTATGTGCACTCACAGACACAGACAGACACAGACTCAGACCCACACACACACACACACACATATACACACACACACACACGCACACACACACATGTATATATATACATATATATATATATATATATATATATATATATATATATATATATATATACGTATATATTTATATATGTATATATATACTTATATACATGCATTATGTATGTATATCTCTATTAAAATAGTTACTCATAAAGATAATTTCAATTGTATCTAAAATTCAAAATATTAAAATTTCATTTTGTGGGAGTACAATACGATACATGGTATTTTTGGTCTAATAAATCAATCTAAATCTAGCTATGATAAGTCAACTATGTGAAATATGAAATAGAAAGATAGATAACCGAATATTGTACAAGCAAAAAATAGATTGAATAATATTACATTAAATGGAAGATCAACGAACCGTCAAGTAAGGGATATAGTTTCTATTGAAATAATCTTGTGGAACGAAAGTCGTAAAAATGCTCTTTAACGTACTTTATTATACATTATATACTTTTTGTTAGTTAATGTATTTACTGTTAATCATATGTATATTTCTGGATGTATATTTTCGTATGCATATGTGCATGTGAAAATGTGTCGTTTATATGTAAACCTGTGTGTTGCTCATCATATGATGATTAAATTTGGGAGTATAATTTGCCATAAGAAGTGAGACTGCAGAAATGTACCAACTTACCAACATTGATATCGGCTTCTAAAGCGAAAAAGTATATGTACACCAAATATACTATATCTGTGTGTGTGTAAGTGTGTGTGTGTGTGTGTGTGTGTGTGTGTGTGTGAGAGAGAGAGAGAGAGAGAGAGAGAGAGAGAGAGAGAGATAAGCGAAAGTATATTAAGTTGTATATTAGTGTGGAAATGTTAGGAGTCACGATGTGATCACGAGAAGATAAAATGGAAATATAAGAAAGGAAAAGTAAAAGCGGTCAGAGAAGCTGGGATGCTAAAATCAAAATATTATAGGAAACGAATTTTATTATAAATTTGATTCTACTCTTAATGTTGCGTCTAACCGTTGCTAAACTCTGTTATATTTAAATTTGCTTCAAAATTATGAAATCATATGAATATACATATAAATATAGGGATATATATACACATATACATACATATATATATGTTTATGTGTGTATGTGTGTGTGTGTGTGTGTGTGTGTGTGTGTGTGTGTATGCACATATGAGAATGGATGGAGGGATATG
Source organism: Octopus bimaculoides (assembly GCF_001194135.2). Taxonomy (NCBI): domain Eukaryota; kingdom Metazoa; phylum Mollusca; class Cephalopoda; order Octopoda; family Octopodidae; genus Octopus; species Octopus bimaculoides. The sequence continues at coordinate 76,515,315 of NC_068981.1, read as the reverse complement.
TGTATAGTTGAATGAAGGAAGTATTCCAGTATGTATATATGAACTTTATGTACAAGTAAACATTATAGAGAAATATATTAGGCACAATTCGATAGCAAATATAATAGATTGCCAAAGTTATGCGTCAAGTGACATTTATGTACAATATACTGGAATAAAACAGATTTTCTTTGTCGAAATTTAATATAAATATCTATCTAAAATATCTATTTTTATGCATATATATAATTATATATTCTATATATATATAATTATAAATCTGCACATTTGCGTTTAAAAATCAATAAACATTCGCATGCGGATCTGAGATACGTGTTTCGTTTCAACTTATATGCTAACGAGCGGGATACAATTATTCAGTTGTGCAATATATAGATGCATATATGCACATGTCTATGCATGTATATACATATATATATATATATATATATGTATATATATATTTACATATATATATTTACACATAGATATATGTATACAATATGTATATATGTATATACATATCTATATATATATCCTTCAATATGCATATACATATCTAATATGTGTTTACATTATTTCAATCATATATATATATATATATATATATGCGTGTGTGTGTATGTATGTAATCATTTTTGTGTATATAAATAGGTACATATATATATATATATAGATAGATGTATAGATATATTTATATATATACGCTAGTATACATACATACCTACCTACATACATACCTAGCTACCTACATACATACATACATACATACATACATACATACATACATACATACATACATACAAGGTGTGCAGGTCAGTGTGATATTACTCAGAATCATCGTTAGATAAAATGACAGAAATCTATCCTTTTGTGGGCTATTTTTCATAGATTTATAAATAATCTTGTTGCATTTAACGTATATCTCAAATTTGCATTTTATATCCTTCTGCTAATATGATATGTGCATCCTACTAAATCTACTGACAGAATATGATTATGCCTAGTGCATCTAGGGGGATAATAGAAGCAACAACATTTATATTAAGTGAAATAAATATTATAACTGATAGACGAGTATTTGTAAGAAACGCTTCAGTAGCTTTCGAATGATTAAAAATTATTATTTGCGATAATGGTGATGGTAGTAGTAATGATGATGGTGAAGAAAATTCTTACTGGACCCCACCTGCAAGGTCATGCGCTGTTTATCTTGATCCGAAATTACAATGTCACGTACATGTGATTGCGATGTACACTTATCAGACGGGTAGTCATGATGGGTATATTGGGCTTCGTGTAATTGTACCCCCGTGTCATTTTGATGGCATGCGCTGGTCTCTCACTCACTCAATAATAATAATAATAATAATAATAATAATAATAATAATAATAATAATAATAATAATAATGGTGATGATAATGGTGATGATAATAAGATAACCTTGATGGCTACAGCCCATATACTACGGAAAGCACTCTCCATCTAAAATGGAATAAATGTGGTGAGAGTTTTACCATGCATAGCAAAACAGAAGTGCCTCTGGAGGATGCCCGGTTCTAAGGCAGCTGAATTAAAGTTATAATGAAAAGCATCCATAAGTAATAATAATAATAATAATAATAATAATAATAATAATAATAATAATAATGATGATGAGGATGATGATGATGATGATGATGTTAACGACGATGATGGTGATGATGATGTTGATGATGATGTTGATGATGATAATGGCGATAATGATAATATTAACAATAATAATAATAATAATAATAATATTCATAATTTTAACAATGAATTAAATCAAGATTCCAGCATATTTAAAGGGTGCAGATTAATGGTTATCATCCACGCCATTTTATTTTATCGAACCCTTGATGAAATAAAGGCAAAATTGACCAAGGCGGGATTTGAAATCAGAATGTACAGTACGAGAAAAAATATTGCAAAGAATTTTTCCTACGATGTAGATGTTATTATCGTTTTTATTATTATTATATGAAAACTCACAGCTTATTTTGCTGGGTGTGATGGAAAGTGTAAGGTGTCCACAGTCAGCAACCTAAGGTAATTATTATTATTATTATTATTATTATTATTATTATTGTAAATAATGAAAAGTTTTGAATGGTACAACAATGCACTATAATACAAAAATGGACTATATAATTATAATTATTATCATTATTATTAGGAGAGTAGCACAACAACGGAATATAATACAAACATGGACTATATACCTGTTGTAATTTAGTTATCCATACAACAGGTATATAGTCCATTTTTTGTATTATAGTGCATTGTTGTACCATTCAAAACATTTTATTCTTTATTATTATTATTATTATTATTATTATTATTATTATTATTATTATTATTATTATTATTATTGTTGTTGTTGTTATTGCTGCTGCTGATGATGATGATGTTGTTGTTGTTATTAATATAAACTAATAAGTATATTGTTCTAAAATTATCAAACTGAGATTAATCGTTTAATACATCCGTTAAATATTTCCCCCGAGGAAGGATACTTATAAATTGCAACTATCTAAAGAAATAATAATAATAATAATAATAATAATAATAATAATAA
>NC_068981.1:76511543-76512084 GCF_001194135.2 Octopus bimaculoides | reverse complement strand
ACACACACACACACACACACACACACACACACACACACACACACACACACACACACATTACACACACACGCACACATATACAAGCGCATGCAAATACACTCATATATATGCACAAGATAATCACACACATATACAGAATTATACACAAGCATAAATATATACATGGATATGTGATCATATATATGCAAATACAAAGACCTTATATGCATTCCTTATGCATACATACACATGAAGTTGTGTGTATGAGTGTGTCTACGTAACTGTTCTGTCATATAAGCTCATACAAAACCTACGTATAACTATATATGTATATACATCTGAATGCCAACGCATGATGCACACGCAAGTAAATGTATTCGTGAATATACAAGTGTGTCTATGCGCATAAGCACCCACGCACACACACACACACACACACACACACACACATACATATATATATATATATATATGTAAACCTATATATATATACATATATACATAGATATACTTACATGTATATATATATATATATATATACATATATATATATATATACATA
>NC_068981.1:76507593-76510813 GCF_001194135.2 Octopus bimaculoides | reverse complement strand
TTTTCACATATTTGTAGATAATTTTAAAATTATACGATCGAATTATTTTCATCTTTCCGTGTACCTTCGACTGCTCGTCACATGAATCATCACTCATCTGATGCCTCTTTGAATGGTCTAAATGATTTACTGATTATAAGAATGGCACTAACTGCTAAGTAAATCGAAAATATCACACATTCTGTGACGATTATAATCGATTCTATATTCCTCTTCCTTTGAGTTCTTCGTTTGTTGGCACTAAATATATGAAAATTAAATCTGGCCACGAAAGAAGTTGACCTTTGAAGCTAATGGAATGTTACTCAGTGCCACATTTCTTCTATATGTATAAAGATATTTTAGAAATTTTACATATTGTGAACTCCAATATGAATGCATCAGTGCATCATTATCTGTACACTTTAACTGCATTTCCGACAAAACTCTGATTTTACATTGAACAACGTGTTTTTCTTCAATCATTTTTTCCAAATCAGGTAATTTCTACGAATATTTCTTTACCGTTAATGTCGTTCGATCAACATACTTTTGATTTGCCTGTGTCTGTTTCCAATGAACGCACCTAAATTCATATATACAAATATACATATACATATGCATGCACACAGACGCGCACACACACATATACATTCACACCAATATATAAATATGCCTATAATCTTGCACACACATATATGCACATACACTCACATAAATCTACGTACACATAAGTATATTATATATACTTACTAGTGGTATATTGAAATATATCGATATATGTATATACGTACATACATTCATATTCGGTTTAAATCACGATGTATATATATACATATGTGTGCGTACACACACAAACATATACCCACCCCAAACATCTATATATATATATATATTTGTGTATTAATTTGTTAGCAGATAATAGTTCCGATCTCAGAGCTTAGCGTTAGGGGACAGTACCCTCCCATTATGCTAGGACACAGAGTTACGTAGTTGGAGCTAGTAGCACATAAACCAAATATAGGAAGCTAGAAACTTGGAACTGCTAACAATGACATTCACCTACACATATACGCGCGTGCGGGAATATGTGTGTGTGTGTGCGTGAGTGTGATTATGCTGTGTATAGTCTTTAAAATATATTAATATTATGTCTGATCGTATTTTCTCCGAGCGCTTACAATTTTGAAAACAACAATAGTTGAATACTCCAACTATTTCCAACGACAGACACTTCTCATAACTGCAACAATTTATGGCTTCAAATTTTGGCACAATGCCAGCAATGTCGAGGGATTGTAGCCTTATTACACAGCTGGTACTTATCTTATTATTCCTCGAAAGACAAAGTCGACGTCAGCAATATTTGAACTCGAGACGGACGAAATGCTTGCAGAGCATTTTGTTAGACGTGCTTACGACTCTGTGAACTCGCCGCCTTCTGTCAGCTACTGATATTAACAACAATCTACACTAATTAACTTCACATTTCATTGTGCTCTGGTATTTAACGTACAGTTCCATGATAAAATCTCTCTTTCTCTCTCACTATCTATCTATCTATCTATCTATCTATCTATCTATATATATATATATATATATATACATGCACACACACACACACATATACATATTCATGTATATTCATATATCCTTATACACTTTCAAAGATATATATGCATGTGATCGTGTGTGTGTCTGTGTACCTATATATATGAATATACACTTAGAAACCTACACATAAATATATATAGTTATACATATTAAACATATATGTATGCAGATATAATTGCATTTTTAAACAAATTGTCATATATCTTGAACGTGTATCTGTACTTTATATATATATATATATATATATATATATATATATATATTCATTGAAATTTACACATATCTTCACAGATGTAGACTTAATGTAATAACTGGAAGGTATTTTATGGTTTTGTACTTAGACGTGTGGAGAGAAGTTGTTTGTTTTTACAGATGTTTCGAAATTGACATATATTTTTAGAATTGTATAATTGTAGTAGCATGTGGAACTTGAAGATATATCTAACGATTTGATCAATGCAGGGAAGAGATTATTCAGGTGTCTAATTAATTCGTTTTGTAAGTAAAAATAGGCTGTAAATTCCTGTACAATGAAATATTGGATTCTGCATATGCAAATAGTCTTTGCTGTATTTCAAGTATCACCTGCAAAACAAAGTAGAGTAGATGTTCCTGAACACCAGTTTTCTATTAATTGGTAGAAGCTCAAAAATCTCAAAGTTATATTATAAAAGTATTATCCGAGGTGGGTCTCAGTGGTTTATGGAATAATTTCCATGTGGTTTTAAATGTGGTTCCTGACATTATTAAAGATTGGACTCGTCCTATATATACGGCACAGTCATCACACCCACAGGGAATTTGTATTTCAACAATAGTATATTGACTACGAGAATAATTAATCAGTTACTAGCAATGAGTCACAAATTGTTGTCATCGCAAAGGCCATACTTGTTATATATACATATTTGATATATACATGTACTAACATACATATAACATACATACAGCGTACACTTTCATATATGCGTCATATAAACATCATACTTACATGTAGCATAAATATACATTCAATTGCAGATGAACTCATATGACTGGAAAAATTAGTTGCTATTTTAATAGTGTGATAAACCTTTTATTGTACACGTTGTCAATTGCTTGAGTAAAGTTCTTTTTCTATGATATAATGTATGTATGTAATAGTTACATACATGTTGTCCATGCTTGCATTTCAATGAATTTAAACAAATGAGTCTAACTGGTACATTTAACAATTTATAAATCATTTAAATTGACACTAAGCACGTATCTCCCATCCCAAAACAACAAACACAAGCATCTCTCCCAAACGAACAAATCAACACACAGCAAAACAAAACAAAAACAAAAAGAAAGGAAAATAATCACTCGATTGAATTTGATGTCTGGATTAGATTTATAACAAAACAATAAGATCAAAAAGTCCTTGACAAAAAAAGAATAACAATAATAATCGTCTAACACGAGGATACGTCCTATAACTGTTGTCTTTGTACTGGGGAACTATAATTACTTTTTAAAACTACAGCAGTTTCTGGCTGAAGACAAAGACATATCAAATCCAAAGAGAATCTTTTTCGGTATAATTTATTTTCAAAGAATTTAACGAAAACTTCGGATATATTTTATATCATATAATATATATATA
>NC_068981.1:76506710-76507446 GCF_001194135.2 Octopus bimaculoides | reverse complement strand
AGATAGATAGAGAGATATACATATACATGTTATTTTATCTAAATTAATTTTAATCAACATTAACGCATGTCACTAGAAGCGTTTAAATGTTTGTTCTAAGGGTGCTCTAATTTTATTACAAGATATTTTTCAATTAAGAATTTCCATTGTTAATTAGTATACACAATTATCAACTCCATTATCGTAATTATTATTATTATTATTATTAATACTATTATTATCATTATTATTACTATTATTATTATTAATACTATTATTATTAATATTAATACTATTATTGTTAATACTATTATTGTTAATACTATTGTTATTATTATTATTAATTCTATTGTTATCATTATTATTATTATTATTATTATTATTATTATTATTATTATTAGTCATATTGAAGAATTTCTTTGCATTTTCTTTTAGAAAATATGTATGCGCTTCTCAAAATAATAAATGTTATGGTTGAAGTTTATTTCATATATTACTGCCGCAGTTGATCATAAGATGTACTAGTAGACAGTCATTATATTGTCTTTTACATTTACGCACATCCACACTTGCATCCATACAATTACTAAAGTGCTTGCATCCACAATACATTCATACTTTTTTCTCAACTCATTGCTTTCTTGGAAGAAATTTAATTACCTATATCTCTATATATACATATACATACATACATACATATATATATATATATATATATACATATATATATGTATATATATATATATATATATATATA
>NC_068981.1:76505125-76506664 GCF_001194135.2 Octopus bimaculoides | reverse complement strand
TATATATACTTATATATATATAATGTTTGTATATATATATATATAAATACATATGTATATATATATATATATATATATAGCATGTGTGTATATATATATATATTTATATGCATAATTGAAAGGTATATGTATGTATGTGTACGTTTGTGTGCATGTTGTTACATTTGTTGGTATGCATATACATATATAATGCGTTTATGCATACATGAATGCACAGTCGAAAGTGTGCATATATTCACATTGTTTTATAAATTATGATATATTACTGCTGTAGTTTATGTACAACCATAATGGTTTTGGTTCTTTATCAGTCATTAATCAATAACTAATAATTAAACAAAAATATATCATTCGGTGCAGGTTATTTTAACATATTGTAGTCTTTTATTTCAATTTCTTTCATTCACAATTTTCTTCTGTTGCTTTTAATATCTGTGGAGTTTTTAATGAATTCTTTCGTTTTCCAGATTTTCTTGTTTATTTGTCGTGTATTTATTTTCACTTGTTATGCCAGTACTTGATGCAATAAAGACCATACTGTAAATGAGATCTTTTGGACGCTTGTGTCACATGGATTTAGCACCGCGTGCTACTGTCAGCTGCCAATAACTGCTGTCGACTGTTGCGTTCTTCATACATCGGATTCGAAAACGCAGTGTCCGGTACAGCACTGTTGCTATATTGAGAGAAAGAGGAATAAACGAATTTATTTAATTATTAGCATATCATGAAGAAACCTAAATTAATGTTTTAACAGACATTTAAAAATCATTTTTAATTATAAATAAAATGTTAGGGAATTGTGATAAATAAAGTACAGAGTAAAATTGTAGTTATACTACTATTAATAAAAGAAAAATAACTAGAAAAATAAATAATGAGGATGATGATGATGATGATGATGATGATGATGATGATGATGATGATGTCAAGAAGAATAATGATAACCTTTTAAGCAACAAGCAAACGGCCTGAAATGTTGGGGGAAGAGCAAATCGTTTACATCGACTCCTGTATGTAACCAGTGCTAATTTCGTCGACCCCAAAATATTGAAATAAGTACAAGCCATGTACGCCGGAATTTGAACTCATTGGACAAAATTGTCTTTATATAGCCAACGTTTGTGGGAACTTGATTCCGCATATCTATCTATCTATCTCTCTCTATCTCTCTCGCTCTATATATATATATATCTGTCTTCTGTCTGTCTGTCTCTGCGTGCGTGTTTTTGTGTGTAAATTTGTGTATGTATGTGTGTATGTGAGTGAATAATCTTAAAGCAGCATTCAATGAAAATAACGATATGTACAGCCTTTATACCCTTTATAGGAACGCAGGAAGTGAATAGTTGTAATGGTATATCTCAGACAAACATCTCAACAAAGAAATACAAGGAAAACGGCTCTGCGAGAAGTTAGTCTGTGACAAAATATCAGAGCAAGCCACATTCCATGTATATACATACATACCCATATATATGTGTATGTGTGTGTGTGTGTGTGTGTGTGTGTGTGTGTGTGTGTATCACATGCGACACA
>NC_068981.1:76504325-76505028 GCF_001194135.2 Octopus bimaculoides | reverse complement strand
TGTGTGTGTGTGTGTGTGTGTGTGTGTGTGTGTGTGTGTGTGTGTGTGTGTGTGTGTGTGTGTGTGTGTGTGTATCACATGCGACACACAGTTAATAAAAAGGAGGAAATATTCAGATTCTGCTTGCTGCATAAAAAATGTGACTAAGTTACCCTTTATTTTCTGATAAATCATGTCTATAAGAGAAGGCGCCTTTTTTGTCTTAGCTGCACCGGTGTTAAAACTTGGTAGGATGCCTAGGATCAGCATCCTCAAGGATGGCAGCTAGACGCTGATAAATAAAGACTACTCAGAGTATAAGTCACCAGTGCATAGATGTTACTGCAAAGGAGCTGACTGTTGATCGAACCGAAACAGAACTCGAGGTCTACGTATGGATGTTTCGACCACACATACATAAGTATATTGTATTGATAGAGTTTTTACTAAAGAAGTGCGTCCGTTGCCTAATTGGAATGTTATCTGCTTATTCGTTGCTGATGTATAGTTAATGCACTGCCTATATACACTTCAAACTAGTTAACTATAATTTGTCTTGGAAGTGATGCGACTACTTCACACTGAGAGGTAGCAGAGTGGCGAAATGCGTATCTGTTGCCCTCGCGTTCACTTATGGTGGGAATTTCTTTTCTCCTTAGTCTAGAGTATATTGTGCTTTTTGTAACACTATAGCTCAAGAAAGGAAATTTTTGTGGGGGGGGGG
>NC_068981.1:76501733-76504107 GCF_001194135.2 Octopus bimaculoides | reverse complement strand
ATATATATATATATATATATATATATATACGCACACACAAACACACGTTTCTATGTACGTATATAATCACACACACGCGCCCACAGAGACACACACACACACACACGTACGAACGCATACATAATTTAGCTGCAGTTAAACTTAATCGCTTTTACGACAGAACCATCAAACTGAGACAAACCTGGAAGATCATACATATATACAGGCACACTTATATGCACCGTGGTAATAAATTGTGAATATACGTTAAAATCAATAATATTTTATCTTTGTATAATGAGTCATATAATCAATTAAAGTTGATAAAAATACATTTGAAAGACATCAAATATCTATATTGTTATACTGTTATTGATAATGAATAAAACTGATCTCACGGCATTGATCTGTACATATAAACTCCATTAGCAATATAGATGAATTTAACTGCTTGTTTGGCAAATCACCAGTTACGTTTAACCAAATAAAATTTTGACGTTCAACAATTTAAACGTTATCGCCAGACCTCTGCATGATAGCAAGTAAGTTGTATGTGTGTGTGTGTGTGTGTGTGTATGCGTGTATGCGTGTGTGTGAGTGTGTGCATGTGAGTGTGAGTATATAATCATTTGCGAGAAGAGTCTATATTTTCTTTCGAATGTTAATACTTTCTTTAATTTTGTCGAAGCGTAAAGATACAGAAGCTATATCTGAAAGCTGTTGAAATAAATGTTGAAGATATTCTTAAAATATTACGCTTTGCGCTATATTAAACGGTCACTGCAGTTCATATGAGGAAGAGAGATAAAGAGAATTGTGGATGGAGTGAGAAAGAGTTGAATGAGTTTTGTGCTACAGAAATAGTCCAAACTTAGAAATTATTTTCACAAACGCATTCCAGTTTGAAGCTTTGCACTCAGATTCAGAGAAACCTGGAATTTCAATCATAGTAAATACTATATACTGACATACAATGGGTGCAAGCAATACTGTATAGTTAAAATATTTGACTTGCAGCCAAGTGACCGCTTATTCTGCAACCTTACACTTCGCAACAACGTAGTCTCACTATTATGCAGTTTCTTAGTACCATTTTCCATAGTCTTTACTGGAACAAAGCTTTGTGATTGAAATTTTCGTGTACAAAAATAGTATATCGTTGTCTCTGAAAGCTACCCCATTCTTCCACAGCTTAACACCACTTTCTGAATCTTGGGTATTTTTAGCGGCGTCCACGCTGTTTGAAGTATCAGTCAATCATGAGAGAATAACTTACCTAACTTCCACTTACAAATCAAGCTGTGCTAGAAAATTATTAATGGGTAGTGATTTCCCTGATCTGAGTACGCCATTAAAAATCAGCTAGACTAAATATGAATCAGTCTCAAATTCTAAGAATAACGTTAGAAACTGGTAGGCTAATGTGATATTGCCTTGATGGTTATTCTTACATAAATTATGTAATTGATTTAAACGATAAGTTGTGACACTCAGATCCATAAGTCAAGATATGCCAAGTGTCTGCTTAGTGGAAAAAAATAGAGAACTAAGATACGAAGTGGTATATAATGATGTTAGAATCTATGTATGTATACAGATCCGCTCTCGCTCTCTCTCTCTCTCTCTCTCTCTCTCTCTCTCTCTCTCTCTCTCTCTCTCTCTCTCAGTTGTAACTGGAACAAGGAAGCTGGAACAAAGAAGTACAAAACGCGCCACCCAACACAAGTCTTGAATCCACGAAAGACAGAAGGAAAAAAGAAGCATAAAAGTTCATGGTTCAACTTTCCGAAGTTATAGAAATCAAAGCGTGAGTCCTTAGGTGCAATCAGGCGTAGACCCATGGATATACGCAGGATTGCACCTAAGGATACATGCTTTAGCTTCTATAACTTCGGAAAGTTAGACTTCCTTTTTTTTCTCTTATTCTTTTACCTCCTTCCTCTATGTTGTCATTTTATTGATATATACCATTCTCATTTTCCATATTTCTCCCCCAATTTGTCTCTGATGACGGAATATCCCATACTCGGGAATATCCCAGAAACAGGTGTAAGATTTTGTATTTCTTCCTGTAATACTGTATATGACTTCAGATGTTTGCCTTGCCTTAATGTTTGACGTCCTGTTTAACAATCCTATATCCGTTGCATCGAAAATCTGCAATGACTCCATAACTACCGGCTCGGCTATAATCTTAGATCTCCAGTAATCCGTAACAGCACTTACCTTAGCGTACTTAATCGTTTAGATCACCTATAAACTAAAACCCCATACTTTGTACATACATATACATACATACATATACACGTGTAAGTGGAAAAACGAAAGCAGGGGCACATAAAACATTTATTGGGAATTACGTGCAATGGTCAAAACTGTTTGCTATATATATATA
>NC_068981.1:76496813-76501670 GCF_001194135.2 Octopus bimaculoides | reverse complement strand
ATATATACTGATACTCCGTTGCTTAAGACGAGTTTTCCAGTTGATCTGATCAATGGAACAGCTTCCTCGTGAGATTAACGTGCAAGTGGCTGATCCCTTCATAGGCACGTGCACCCCTTCACATACTTCTCAGAGAGATTCAGCGTGACACAGAGCGTGTAAAATCTGGCACCTTGAAATACACGTACTACTCATTTTTGCCAGCAGAGTGAACTGGAGCAACATGAAATAAAGCGTCTTGCTCAAGGACACAATGCACCTTCGTGAATCGAACTCGTGACCCTACAATCACGATTTGAATACCCTAATCACTAAGCCATTGACCGTATAAATGTCGGAGTCGATAACGTAAAGTACCATTCATTCAGTGGAGTTAATGGTGCATTTATATTCACTTCTGAAAGCTCATGGTTTTGTACCTAAACTAAGACAGTTATTAATCCCAAATTTAGTGCTTACGTAGTATACTATTAGCGTAAGATTATGATTTGGTGACATGCGTTTGTGTTGTTTTATGAGGCTTCTGACACTATGCGAAGATTTGTATCCTTAATATATAAATTTATCCGCCCGCGTCTCTCTGTGTGTATGTGTTTGCGCGCGCGTGTGTGTGTGTGTGTGTGTGTGTGTGTGTATGCGTGATTAAGTGCCATATGAGCACATTATTAAGATGTTTTTTTATTTTCGCACATTCCAGACGCCGAGTTCGATCGTACTGCGTGGAATCAGTACGATCGAACTGTGTGTAATTTCCTTTTGACTTGGGTCGACGTAACATATGAAGGCAATTACGCGAACGTATTTAAAATTAGATAATATGTAGAGGCCCGTCGGATGTAACTGAAATGTCTAGCCTTTCACAAATGCTACATAAATAATGTTTGAAAAACTTATTAAGGTGATGTTTGTGTGTGAATTACACGGTCGCTTACACACTAATTCAACGATACGATGAGTCTGGTATTTTACATTTTCGGTCGATATATGTGTATATAAGTGTATATCTGTGTATCAGCCCACATACGGACACACGAGTATGGACACACGAATATGCAGCATGCTTCTGCTGTTTTAGTTAGCTCTGCAGTTGCGAACATTAGTAGAGACACATATCTTTTGACCCAACAGCACAATCAGCTGAATAAAAATGAGATAGAGAGATGGGGTATGGAAGGATAGAGCTGAATTGGCACTCGGTTGATAATATTTTCAACTAAGTATGCTGGGGCAGGATGCGCAATGGCCCAGTGCTAAGGGCAGTGGACTCGAGCGGTCATAGGATTGCGGTTTCGATTCCCAGATCGGGCATTGTGAGTGTTTATTGAGCGAAAACACCTAAAGCTCCACGAGGCTCCGGCAGGGGGTGGTGGCGAACCCTGCTGTACTCTTTCACCACAACTTTCTCTCATTCTTTCTTCCTGTTTCTGTTGTGCCTGTAATTCAAAGGGTCAACCTTGTCACACTGTGCCACGCTGAATATCCCCGAGAACTACGTTAAGGGTGCACGTGTCTGTGAAGTGCTCAGCCACTTGCCGGTTAATTTCACTAGCAGGCTGTTCAGTTGATCGGATCAACTGGAACCCTCGACGTCGTAACCGACGGGGTGCCACGAGAGACGATGCTGAGGCAAAATAAAATTAAGTACCTTGTCGAAGGACAAAACGCGCCACCCAACACAAATTTTGAATCCACGAAATTATGATCATGAGCTGAACAACCTAAACACTAGTCAACGCGCCGTCACTATGCATAGAATGTTGTCTCCCAACCACATGGTTCCGGGTTCAGTCCCACTGCGTGTCACCTTGGGCAAATGTTTTCTACTATAGTCTCGGACCGACCAAAGCCTTGTGAGTGGATTCGGTATACAGAAAATGGAAGAAACCAGTCGTATGTAAACGTATATATATATGCGTGTCTTTGTAATTGTGTCTGTCCCCCTACAACATCGCTTGACAACCGATGTTGGTGTGTTTATGTCCCCGTAATTTAGCGTTTCGGCAAATCAGACCGATAGAATAACTACCAGGCTTACAAAGAATAAGTCCAGGGATCGATTTCTTCGACTAAAAGGCGGTGCTCCAACATGACCCCAGTCAAATGACTGAAACAAGTAAAAGAATAAAAGAATAAAATAATATATGCACACAGAAATATACAATTGCTGTAGTAATCTATGCGTCGAAGCTTATAGCTCCCTTTTAGTCTGACTCTATAATCCTGAAAAAAAAACTTTCTAGAGATCACCTTCCCTTCTCTGAGTAAGCTATAAGGAACATCTGTTGCTAATTACATTGTATAAGTCTCATTATGTTTCCCATAGTCGATACTGTTATATGGAAACTAGCCTAGACGTCCATATACACGACCTTTGTTTGTGACACAGTTTATGTAGATGTATTATCAAATCTGTTTCATTCAAAACTAAATATCCCACTATTTAATCTAGACGTCAACATAATGTAAACATAAAATTTAAACATATTTACCAGACTGGTTGAAATTCTGTATCTTCGTTCTGTCCGTTGATCATACTGAAATTAGAAAATAAAATAAATCATAAGTATAAAGTTGATAGGTACATGTTAAAGACCCTTGCACGCGACATATGAATATCTTGATATGTTTTAGTGAATAATAAAATATATTATGTGCTTCCATAAATAAATAAATATTAAGATATGCATGACCAGTAATCCAAGCTTAAAAAAAAAAAGAAAAAAGGAAAGAAATCTACTCTACTTCACAATTCAAAATTACTTCCAAACTAGATGTACTTGCATGCATTTGAGATCGAATGCTGAAAGTAAAGTGATTGAGCGAGGAAGACATATAGGAAGATGCAGCAAAACGTTTTGTGGGGAGACAGGTCGCATATTCGATAGACAAAAAGTCTGACACTGTATTATAAATAAATGTTTAATTTAAGTTGATTGTCTCTGTGCGTTTCTGAATGGCTACCTTATGTCATCCACGCTGCAAGCACCTTATGTAAAACATTATCTGAGAATATCAGGTCCAATAGTTATGTCATATACAATTATGAAAATGTAAAATTTACGACTATCAACAATATACTATATATTTCTCATAAAATCTTAAAACAAAAGCATTTGGGTGTAGATATTCCTGAGTATATATGATTTTTAAAAATAATCATATTCTATTAGAAGTTTTAGGAAAGTAATACAGACAATTCTAATTTTATCTACACCAATCTTTACTGACCGTATACCTAAATGTATAATACTGCATTTTGCCGCATCTGTCACTTCTATTATTTTTACGTGTTATAAAAAGGAAGCCGTTCTCAGAAATGGTATGATACTAGATCCAAAATATAGTTTTTTCATCTTTCATTTACCACATTTATAACGTCGTATACCTATGCTAGAAATAATCAATTATCTTACGGCTAAACACATTTACTGCATTGAAAGGCCAATATCAAATGAAGCCACTAGTGAATTGTTGATATTTGTATCGATGCAATAAAGCTAAGGAAACATAATAGTAACATTACTATAATTTTGATCCTAAAAGGAAAAGCAATTATTTTCAAGATATTTCGTGAGGTACATTAAATTTTCTTCAAGTTCTCGAAAAGAAATACCAAGAGAATGATATTCAATTAACTTTATTAAAGAATAAAACGTCAATTATCTGTAAATTCCATTTATCGGGGAAGACAATAACTTATCTAGAAGGAAAGGTTGGAATTACAAGATTGTATATTACATAGCAGACATCTACTAAGACATAACACAGATAAACAGCAGTGCACACGTGTATATGTAAACGTTTACAGTGATTAACGTGGCAAGCTGGTCTATCGACAACTCTGTAGATGATTCTAACTGCTACCAGAAATAGACATAAAAGTGAGGATGATAGAAAAGAAAATGTTTTGAATAAAAAATACTAAGATGGTAATTCAGCCACCAGATGTCACTTGAAAAGAAAAGAGAAAAATTCAGTAGGAATTTAATTACTTTACAGTCAAAAAGACTTGTAGTCAGAAGACCAGTTAAAATAAATATAGGCATCTCAACTGGATGTTGTTATTGTTATTGTTTCGAAATGAAACTCAGTGACGAAGAAACTGCTAAAAATGCCAGAACCGAGGAAGATAAAAGGACATAAAAGAAAGGAGAAAAGAAAGAGTATAAAAACAAAAGGCGACATATTTGCAGATCTGAAAATAGTCTCGTAAGAAAAAAAGAAAAAGGAAGAAAATAAAAAGAATCAAGAATGATTGAGTGAGAATAAGAAAGATGGGGAGAAAGAAGAAAATATGCAAACAAAAGCACAAAAGAACTAGAGAAAATAAATGGATGATGTAGTAGTTTGCTTCAATTACAAAGGAATTGTCTATTTTTATTCCTGCGAAGTAGAAATGAAAATATTGTAAATGTACGATGTAAACTCTATAGTGGTTGCGCATGTATTTGTGTGTGAGTGTGTGTGTTCAAGCATATACATCATATGCCTATATGTATATCAAATAGGCGTGTGTATATACATACGTGCATATGTATGTTATTTCTTTACTGCCCACAAGGGGCTAAACATAGAGGGGCCAAACACGGACAGACCAACGGATTAAGTCGAATATATCGACACCAGTGCCTAACTGGTACTTATTTAATCGACCCCGAAAGGATGAAAGACAAAGTCGACCTCAGCCGAATTTGAACTCAGAACGTAGCGGCAGACGGAATACCGCTAAGCATTTCGCCCGGCATGTTAACGTTCCTGCCAGCTCGCCGCCTACATACGTGCGTGCATGCATATATGCATATATGCATATATATACATATATATATATATATATATATATATATATATATATATATA
>NC_068981.1:76492951-76495880 GCF_001194135.2 Octopus bimaculoides | reverse complement strand
ATATATATATATATATATATATATATAAACACACACGCACATGCATATGCATTCGTATATATAGAAAGTCTTATTACACTTGAATGTGCTTATGCTTATGTTCGTAAGTGTAAACTTAACTTCATATATAATGAAAATTAATTTATAAACGTCAGAATTAAAAAAAGGTTGTTCATTAAATTCATTCGCCAATTTTTGTATTTGCTTGTATTTGAAAATGCGGTATCACATGATATGTTGTCTTTGTTCTCACAACATAAGAGACACATAATTATCTCAGCCCATATTCTGTTTGTACTTGGTTTGATTTGGCATTTCCATTAATTGTTTTAAGTTAGATATATCATGCTGCGTTTTCCATGTAATTCATGTTCATATGGAATGACTCGATCGATCAATAGGTGGATAGGGCTTGCAGCAGAGCTAGTTTGGATGGGTCATTGCCATTTTATTGCCTATATATTTTGCAAGAAGTGAAAGCGCATATATAAAGCATTGTTTAGGAAACGTTCAGTGAATCTTTACTTTGTTGAATTATCATTTGTGTTGCCTTCTATGTAAAACAAGAATACTTGCATATATATATATATATATATAGCTGTGCGATTTGATTTATCACATTCCAACCACCTGTGGAAGCAGCCACACAGAGCTATTGCTGAAAAATATTTAATTATTCCAAAGAATAATCGTATATTGTGATGTATAAATGTAGACTCAGCAAGGTAAGAGCTCTCTTGCTGGTGTCAACGCTTTCACAGCAGCAATAAAGCCAGTTAGGTCTTATTTCTAGAAGTGTAAGTGTTCTAATACCTTCAGTCATATTTAATGATATCTGTTGCTTGCTTTTTGGGCGAAACTCTGCTAACTAGCTGCCTCATTTAATATATATATATATATATATATATATATATATATAGACGCAAGAGTGGGTGTCTGGTAAGTAGCGTGTTACCAACCACACGGTTTGGGGTTTAGTGCCACTGCATTGCGCCTTCGGCAAGTGTCTTCTACTATAGCCTCGGGCCGACCAAAACCTTGGGAGTGGATTTGGTAGACGGAAACTGAAAATAGCCCATCGTATAGATATATGTATGTATGTATATGTGTGTTTGTGTGTCTGCGTTTTTCCCTCCATCATCACTTGACCAATGTTGGTGTGTTTACGTCTCCTTAACTTAACGGTTTGGCAAAGGATACCGATAGAATAAGTACTAGGCTTGCAAAGAATAAGGCCTGGGGTCGATTTGTTTGACTAAAAGCGGTGCTCCAGCATAGCAGCAGTCAAATTACTGAAACGCATAAAAAATGTATATATAAATATACATGCACACACACACACACACACACACACACACAGAGACACACACATATATATGAATGCGTATGTGCGTGTACCTTTGTGTATATATTTGTCTTCAACAACCAAAACAACAACCAACAACCAGCCGGTATTGGTATATTTACATCTCTGTAACCCAGCCATTCGTTAGAAGACACTGATAAAATACATGCCAGGATTAAAGTTCAGTCCTGGCGTCGATCTCTTCGACCAATCTCCAATTCCCCAGCACAGTTACAGTCATATGACTGTAAACTTGCGGACGAATAAAAGAAAAGGGCATGGTCGATAAATAAAGGACAAATTTAGGTCAGTTAGAAAGCTTTTCTCATGGGTAGGCTACTAGGATACTGTGTAGCGTTTCTCTACCAATATTTGGGGTGAAATCTTAGGAAATGAAAAATTAAATAGCGTGGCAAAAAGAGTAATCAATTCAAGGGCATTGTCTCAGAGGCAGATTGAAGAATTGTTGTCGGGGCCAGTCAACCTTGATAGGTTGAGTTGATCCGTGTATTTTTTGATGTTGCCAAATAAGGAGACAAACAATGGGTGAACAGAAGAAAGAACAACAGTGAAACATATTTGCTGAGATATTTGGATGGATGTGAAGGAGTTGAAATCGAGTTATATTATTTGACGTAAGTATTCAAAAAAATGTGGCAATTGCCTTTTATGACGATGAAGATTGTATTCAACAGTTAAAATATATATATATATATCTGTTCTTTTGATTCTAATATCATTAACATTTACTAGCAAAATCTTCTTCGTGCACCTGTGTACTACACATATTTCAAAGATTATTCTTTACAATTACAATATAATTAAATATTTTTCAGCCACAGCTATGTGATTCATTACATTCCACTTGTGGAAGCACCCACACATATTTGCGCTGAAAAATATTTAATTGTTCTATAGAATAATCGTATACTGTGATGTATATATGTAAACTCAGCAACTTAAAGTTGGTGTGCGGTACAGAAACAAACGTGATCGGCTACAAAGGTCTGGTATTTTACATGCCTGTGTTATTTTTATATTAATCGTATGCAATAGCAAGGGTTCAAATGTTTATCCAGCCTTGCAGATATCCTGCTGTTGAATGACATGCGGTATGACAGTATACGGTATACGATGCTTATACCTGAATTATACTAAATATATAGTTAAGAAGGGAAAATATATAAAAACGCACAGGGTGGTTTGTGTAATAAAATTTATGCTAATATCAATATCATACTGTAACAAAGAGTTGTATTAAAACATTATATAATTAACTGTGAGTAGCGGTTTCGCGTCTTACGCTTATCAAACTTCCAAAATGTCAGTTTTAGATCATGGGAACGCCATTTTTGTTGTTGACAAATATTTTGCAGTCAAAGGATGTAACTCTTCAACTTATCTGAAAATTACAAGTTACTTTCAAAGTATTGTTAGGGTCTTTAGACTGAATGTATACAGATTTGCGGGATATATACACATGTTTAGGGGATTATTTACAAATATATCAAGGATGGAGAGATGAATTGATTGTTGTTCTGTTCTATATATATATATATATATATATATATATATATATATATA
>NC_068981.1:76487110-76492594 GCF_001194135.2 Octopus bimaculoides | reverse complement strand
ATATATATACAGGGAAGTACCGAAAAGTAACAGGAAACGTTGTTTGTAGGACAAGCTCGTTGTAGATCAGGCTTCCGCCGCGAGAAGCTATTTGATAAAACCCTCAGCATCGTCTAGCATGAGCGTACTGCTAATTGGTGCATGTTTGTTTTGCAGAGCTTCTCTCCTGTTCGTCGAATTTGGCGATGGCTGAAACAAAGTAACAGCGTTCTTCCCTGAAATTCTGTTTTCTGCTGGGGAAAACGACGACCGAAACAGATGTCAACATTCAAAAAAGCTTACAAGGATGCTGCCATGAGCAAAACAAACGCTTGCGGGTGGTGTTCACGTTTTAGGAATGGTCACTTGTCGCTTGAAGCCCAGGCTCAGGACGACTGTCGACATCCTGAACGAATGAAAACATCATGAAAATTCATGAAATAATTTTGGAGGACCATCAATGAACAATTGCCGAACTTCTTGATATGAGTGATGTGTCCTGATACTCCTGTTAAAGAATTTTGAGCGATGAATTGCGAATGAAAAAAGTTGCAGCAAAATTTGTGCCTGGGTTGCTAACGGAAGTTCACCAGCAGTCACAACTGACCGTGTGTCGTGAACTGAAAGAACAGCTGGAGGTTAACCCGGATCTATTTTCGAAAGTCATCGCTGGTGCCGAAAGCTGGTGATATGGAATTTTTTAATGTGGAAGAGGTGAAAGGAAAACGACGGAGGCGTTAAAAAGCATTACATCGCACGAGTTCTAGGACTGCTTCGAATAGTGTAAAATGCGTCTGGAGCGATACGTTGTTTCAAATGGAGAATATTCTGAAGGTGATAAAAGTGTAAATATGTAGAACTCTCTGGATAAAATAATACTGCAAATTTCCAGTTTCTTTTCGGTACCCTCTCGTATATATATATATATATATATATATATATATATATATATATATATATATAACACATGTATGTATGCAAATATGTATGCATGTTACGCTTCCCCTTAGCTGAAGCGGTACTAAGCTGTTAGACATCACTATACTTCACCATCACAGAATTAGTATGATCCGGGGCCAAAATGGTATGACTCTATAGATAGACTCTGCATTGGCACTCAGCTCTGGCCTTAGAGTTCCTGATCGCCACACACACACACACACACACACACACACACACACACACACACACACACATGCACCCAACTGTGCAACGCATATTGTAATTGTCGTTAATCTACGTTAATATATGATTGGCATAAATCGACTTTTTGGTTTCAAAGCTACATTGATATTTGTGTTGCAAAACGATTCAAAATTTCAAGTAAACAATTGCTTCCAGCTTCAGTATTTTTTGTGTATATATGTAAATAAAAGTATATAAATGTCACGTCTTCTTAGTTCTACTCACCTAAAAGAATAGTTGTTCACTTATTTGTAAATTTCTTTGTAGTTATAAGTATAAATAAGCTATAGTCGTTACCTAGCAGTATTAATGTTATGTGAAAAGGAGGTTTTCGATGATGCCCGGAAAACCAAAACGTGATATGCGACATAACTAGATTCAATAAACTATAAGGCTATTTATATCAGAGGTTTTGTAACTAAATCGATATGTCTAGAGAGATGCATGTCCAATTTATATTATGAAGTTGTCTCATAGGAAGCCAAAGACACAAAGATAGATCAATTTGGAATACTGAAATGTCTAATTCTTGAGAAATTACAGTGTAGTTTATTGACTGAACGAAGCCCCAAAAAAAAAACTGACATTAAAATGAAGGCGTCTGATTTGGCACTTAACAATCATACAATGATACTGCATTACCGATGTGTTAATTGGACATTTCTGCCTTCAAATTGTCACTCCATTATCACACGCGTCATATACTATTGATTTTTTTTAACATAGAAAAAAAAAACAATTCTTTGAAAGAAGAAACATGTCTTGTAATATTGTTACCCTAACAAAACCATTACGAACATTGACTAATTTAAACTGGAAAGAAATGTCTCTCAGTATCCTGAAGTACCCTTTAAACCAAAAGGTGACAACATGTCACACTTAAATGATTTCAAACTACCTCGTAATGTTGTTTTTAATAACAAGAACCATTATGTTCTGTGCTGTTTGTCTTCTTAATTATGTGATATTTGTATTTAATCCGAGGTAGCCAAATAGCAGCAAAGTAATACATACATACATACATACATACTTACATACAATCTCCATCATTTATATCTGTATATTCCCATTATTCGTTTCTCATGTATATTACTATATAATCTATATGGTTTGTGCTATGATAAACTAAGGTGCTTTTTTACGAGTACCGTCGGATTGCTGGAATCCATATATCGTGACACACGCACACACACACACACACATATATATATATATATATATATATATAAGCAGACATAATAGAAATAATTGATACGGAAGACGGAACATACTGGAAACCTTAATGACCACAACGAACGTTTCGACACATCCTGCATCGCTCCCTCGTGGGTGGGAAACTATACAATGGATTTCGGTGCATTACGTGGTGCAGAAGCATCAGCTCGACGTGCTAACGAAACAGTAGCAATAACATCAACAACAACAGAAACAATAACTCTTTCTATTATAAACAGAAAGGTGAAATCTTGTGGGAGGGGGATAATCGATCATATTGACCGTAATATTTGTAGATTATTTCATGAATCCCGAAAGAATGAAAGGGAACGTTGGCCTCGGCGCAATTTGTACTCAGTTCGTAAAGACGGACGAAATGCCTCTCGGTGTTTTTTTTTTATTTTCCGACGTGCTTACGATACTGCTAGCTTGGCGCCTTTTTATCATTACAAAATATTTGGTCATCCCATTAACAATGACGTTTTTATATTCTTCTTTTATTTTTCAAAATTAAGATAAAGAAAGTTCTCTTTTTATCTAAAATATATTCTCCTTCATTCTCTACAATGCTCTTCCATCTATCCGTTGATAAAAGCACAAGTTAGCGATACCTTAACGATTCCCTGTTCTTGCCGATTATAGAGAACCACTTCACATTCTCATAGTATCTCATTACATCTAGATTGAACTACACCGAGAACAATTTATTCTCTAGAACCCTACGGACATTATAGTACTAGTAAAAATAAATATTTTGTTCTAAATATATAACGTAGCCAATTGTGTAGCTGACGCGTACCTGTTTAGATACAGAGACATTTCGGTTTTATAGAGCTCAAGATGTTATCTAATTCTGGGTTAAACAACACCTTCTGGTAAACTCTAATGAAGCAGATTTATGATTCAATCGGCAACCCATTATCTTAAAGGTGAAAATCTCGATGGGAGACTATGAAGTCATTTGATGGAATTTGTAGCAATTTTTGGCAGATTAATGAACTGCGCAGAAGCGGGGTTGACCGCTCGTACAACGCTGATTAACGTTGCAGCAGCAACGTCCATGTTTGGAGGTCCTACAATATTCTAATGTGTAGCAGCATTCTTCTGACGAAATCACACCATTCCCAGTTAATTTTAACTCCTGTTCTCTTGCTTTTTTTGATAGTATGTTATATAGTTTTCATCATTACATTTAGCATGATTATTGTGATTGTTATCAAACTAATGCCTGACTAGAACTAAAGAAGGAAAAAGAAGAACAGAAGCAAAACTCAGAGCAAGTTGATAAAATAAAAACGTAGAATGATATCTAATGAACAAAAACTAGTAGTTTCTATAATATACTCACCATTACTTAGAAAAAATATCAGGTATAATATTAAATTTCCAAACATACAAACATAGGCATATTTGTGTGTGTGTGTGTGTGTGTTGTGTGTTCATTTAATTTATCAAGTGCACTGGTACTGAGTTGTGTCTACGTGTGTGTGCTAATGTGCAAATGTATAAATTATTTCATAGCCATAGAGTTTATATATTTCTGAAATATATTTTTACGAGTGAAATCACCAGACATACAGGCTGCACATTTTAAATTTCCAAAGAAAACTTTCAGATATTTTCGACGTTATTCAATACATTAATGTTTTTTTCTTTTTCATTTTAATCATCTTATACTGAGTCCATTGGTGATAATATGCGCCATGATTTTTCTTTTCTATGGTATTATCTTCTTGTATGAAGAATGTATCTTTCAATGAGTGCTAAATGAAGAGACTCATTAGAAGTGAATTGATTGTATTCACTGCATTAAGGGTTATGAGGACATTAGTGTTAGCAGAAGAAATGTCCGTCATCAATTTTGAATACATGTTTTAGAGTGCCTATTTACCTCAAGAGTTGGTCTGGCATTTATTCTGGTGACTCCAGAAATGAAATATGAATGGAGACCGTCCGAGCTTACAAGATACGATGGCATTCATACAAGTTATATTTCTGGCGGCTGTCATTTATTTCAGTAACTTTGTTAATATTTTTGAAAGTAGTGTGGATGTCACAACTGTTTCTACATTATTTGTCCTTAATACAACTAACTGCTGATAAGGGATATCACTTGTTTGAAATGTATATAAATGGATTATTTTGCGTATAAATGTTGAGATAATTTGCGAGATCGATAGGATAAATTTCATACCATACATTATTCAGTTGTTCTCTTTGTGTTTTCATCTCGAACCCCATCGAGGTTAACTTTGATAAAATAAATACCCACCGGGTATTAGAGGTCAATGAATCCAACGAACACTTCTCAATAAGTGGCTTTATGACATTGTTAGAAAGTAATATGGTGGAATATTTTAGTAAATTGTACTACATTCTTTACAGCCGTTCACAGTATGAGTTAATAATAATACCTCAAGGCTGACTTTGATTTTCAAACACCACAGAAATAGTGAAATCGATTTAATTGACGCTGTGTAGTTTCTGTATATATTGTCTCCAAAGTTTGTCATATATTTACTTTCTTTACTTTCTTTACTTTCTTTACTTTCATTACTTGTTGAAACTTTACTTGTTTCAGTAATTTGACTGCGGCCATGCTAGAGAACCGCCTTCTAGTCGAGGAAATCGACCCCAGGACTTATTCTTTGTAAGCCTAGAACTTATTCTATCGTTTCTTTTGACGATCCGCTAAGTTATGGGGACGTAAACACACCAGCAACCAGCATCGGTTGTCAAGCGATGTTGGCGGGGGTGGGGGGACAAACACAGACACACAAACATACACACACACATATTTATATATATATACACACATATACGACGGGTTTCTTTCAGTTTCCGTCTACCAAATCCACTCAGAAGGCTTTGGTCGGCCCGAGGCTATAGTAGAAGACACTTGCCGAAGGTGCCACGCAGTGGCACTGAATCCGGAGCCATGTGGTGAGTAAGCAAGTTACTTACCACACAACCACTCCTGCGCCTATATGGACATAAGTGAGTTGTGTGCTTCTAAGAAGCTAAGATTTTCCTCCAATTACTGCCTAAAACTATTGGGAAGACATGGCAGATACTTCTCCTTCATATATATATATATATATATAT
>NC_068981.1:76475118-76487100 GCF_001194135.2 Octopus bimaculoides | reverse complement strand
GGGGGGAGAGAGGGAGAAAGAGAGATATCTACAACATGAATTACATATTCAAACTCAAGAGTTTTAAAACTCGTTAGAATTTCAATTGACTTTGCAAATTAATTTTCATTCATTGCAATTTACAATCGTTTAAGCTATTTTCATGTGTGTGTGTGTGTGTGTGTGTGTGTGTGTGTGTGTGTGTGCGTGCGTGTGTGTGTGCGTGTGTGTGCGTATGTGTATGTTTGCATATGTACATGAGAGCAGGTGTACATGAGAAAGAAGCTTCAAGAATGACTTTCATAACGAACAATAATTATGTTCGTTAACAAAAGAAAATATTTGGGTAAGTGGTTGCTTTAGAGTTTTAAAGCGACAAGAGAAATTATGGTAAAGATAGAGCGTGAGAAAGTAAAAAAGGGAGCGAAATAAGGAAAAGTGACAAAGAGGGGGAGAGAGAGATAAAGGAGAGAAAGAGAAAGAAGATGCTTGAAAGAGAGTACCAATTTGTTTTCTTATACGCGTTCATTTCAATTTTTAAAACAATAAGTGGGAAGTTGGTCGTGGATACCAAATTCTCTCCTAACATAGCAAAAATACTTAACGCTTCATTTCCACGTGATGTATTGGATAATGCATTCATCTCAAAAAATTATCTCATGGAGCAATCTGAACTCAGGATATTAACGTAAGTATTCATTAACTTACACAGTAGAGTTGTTGGTTACACAGCAGATTATTGTTACTCGCGTTATATATTCTCCGCCAGTTTGGCATGTTAAGTGAACGAGAAATTAACGAAGCAACAACTATGAGACCACTGATACACAAATTTATTTGCCAGTCTCAGGTTTCAAGAGATAAAATTAAATTAAAGCAAAAATAAAAATAAAGAATAGCACACTTTCACACAGAGGAGTGAATCTCCAAAACCGAGTTCAGAAAAACACACAAATAATATAAATATAGATGAACTTAGATATGTTTCGACCAAAGATTGGTCCAGGCCATGTATAACTTAATAGCACCATCTGATAGGATTATCTATATCCTTTTTACAGTCAAATAAACAGATACTGATACACTTACAGTTCTATATTTAAGAGATGAGGAATTATGTACATTATTTACATTATTTACATTTGAGGGATATTTGTCCTCATCTTGTTTGATGTTAACACAACGTTTCGGCTTATATACCCTCCAGCCTTCACCAGGTGTCTTGGGAAAATTTCGAACCTGGGTTTTCATTGCTTAGGTATTTTTCGATGACAAATATCCTTCAAATGTAAATAATTTCATAGAAATTGCTGGATTTAAAAACTGAGACGACAATTCTTCGGTTAGAACGATTTCTTTACATATCCTTGCATTGCATATTTTTTCGCAATCTGCTTTCCATAATCTAGGGATCAAGAATTCGGGAACATCGAAAAAACTGACTCTAATATACGATTCCCCTTTCTGTTAATTTCTTTCTTTGTCACTAAAACTGCTAACCGCAAGTTGGCCATCAACAGTGTGATGGCCGACTTGTTGTTAACAGTTTTAGCGTCTCGATGACGTTGCTTAGATTACAGCTATGTTGGAAATCCTTATTCAAATGGTTGGCTTCGAAAATTCAAAGTAAGTTTCCGGCCTTCTGAGCTTGCCAGCAAGCTCTAGTTCTAGGTTAATCATAACATTTGTTATACTGCTAAATTTTTCTAGAAAGCGCTTAACTATCATTACTTTCTGCACTACTGATATTAAAGGAGATAAATATCCATTGCCAGATGGTGACAAGAAGCTCTCTATTGAAAACTTATTGGATTTGATACTGGGATTTATACTGCAAGTGAGAAAAAAGTTAATCCTATCAATAATCAATAAAAAGAAACAAAAGGCAGGATTTGAGGTTACCTATAAGAAAAAATGGATATGAGGTAGTGTTCATTAATGATTAAAAAATGTGATACAAAACACGTGTAAACTTGTTATGAAACGGATGCAATGTGAATTTATCGTGATATGTATATATATATTATGGTGAGAGGGTGAGACAATCAATGAGTGGGCGAAGATGTGAGGGGACACGTGTGGAAGGTTCAATGGGTAAGTGTCTTCATTACCTATTACATTTACATTGAACAAAAGATGTTAAAATGATAAAAGAAATACTTAATCATAGAAAACGATAACAGCGTCTCTGGAAAAGATGGAAAATAAAAAAGAAGAAAAGATAAAAGAAAAATATGAATATGAATAAAACAATTAATCAGCAATAAGTATTAATAAAAAAAATAAAATAAAACTGGTGAAAAAATGGGAAAGAAAAAGAAACTTTGTAATTACTGTATCACAGCAGAATATCAAATCAGATATACTATTTTTAATAATACCTTTTGCAGTTGAATTTCCAACGTAATAGTATCTTTATGAAGGATGACGTCTTGATATGTTTATTTAGAAGCTACAGTGAATAAGTTTACAGAGAGGCTGTGCAGTAATTGATATTGAGGAATGATTACAAAATCTTGACGCCAATGATCTGAAGGAGCCGATTGAGTTTTAAAGGAAGTAGTGATAGATGGTCCAGCTTATTATTGACATTAGTAATAGTTAAATGAATAGTGTTGTGTGGCATACAAAGCTTTAAAATTTCTCAGCGTCCTAAAATTCTAGTTCCCTGATGAAGGTCGACAGCTTCTAAACAGATGTTGATGCTAGGCGATATTGTAATGAATAATTGTGGTAGATATGTTGCATTTGGGCGAGATTTGCAGTCGTTCTAGCGATGTCAGCAATTAATTATTTTAGCCTCGCAGGAAATAAAAAAAAGCAAATTAGACACTTGAGTGATTCTAACTCAGAACGTAGAGGGACACAAAAAGTGAAAGACATTTTGTCCGAACATTGCCACTTCACCACATTTTAGATATTCCTGCAGAAGCGCACAGGAATTTCCAGTTTAATTCAGACCTACAGTTCGGAAATATTTTACGGTAGTAGCTATATATCTGGTGATCAAGAAATTAGTATTGAAACTTATTTTAATATTGGTCATCCATTTATGAAAGAGATTTTCTTAAGATTATATTCTGAATTACGATTTACTGATGTCTTAGTATATTCCCTAATACACAAGTTGTTCAGCTGTTTAACTTGCATTAAACTTATAGATGTTACGGATATGTTCGATTCTATACTGCGAAATTCAGAAATGTTTAGTCTTCAGGAGATCCGTTTATTTAAAAACTATTCTCTTGCAGATATGAGATTCTGTGTGGAAAGCTGGTTGTTGTTCTGTTAGCTAGTGTAATCATATTTACATAACTATTACTTTATTATAGAATATGCTGAGGGTCACAGGGTAATACAATAAATGGAATGTAGTTTTAAAAGCATTTATATCTATAAATCGAGTCTTTGTAATCTAAAGTATATTCTTTTGATTGTATGATCAATGAAAATAAGGATCAATCACCAAATAACGGGAACCAATTAAATAATTTATTTCATACACTAAATGTTTGGCCTTGTATATGGTTATTGAATTTCACAAATCTAATTCTGGGAAATTTTCTGTGTGCCATGTTTTTTTTTTTGTTTTTTTTAAAAATTTTTGGTCCTTCAACCTGCATTTATACGCAACGAGATGCATTAAACCGATTCAGAAATATCTGATGACGTCTCAGGGATCTTATATTTATCTTGGCACACAATCTAGAGTGATTCTAAAGGCAATGCTTAAGCTTGAGATATAAATATGTTACAAAAAGTATTAAGGTCGATGACATTTCCTCTGCTGCTAATGTTGACTATTCTCGAACAAATATATATATATATATAT
The DNA here is from genome assembly GCF_001194135.2 of Octopus bimaculoides. Lineage (NCBI taxonomy): Eukaryota > Metazoa > Mollusca > Cephalopoda > Octopoda > Octopodidae > Octopus > Octopus bimaculoides. Next base: position 76,483,289 of record NC_068981.1, on the reverse strand, counting down.
ATAATAATAATATATGCTCACATATGGATACGAATTTATTCACTTTGGATTATAGTCTTCATTTTCCCGATTAAGTATTGTTTATGGTTTGCATAATAAATTGTTTGGTAATTCGTAAATATATTTGTTTTCATTATATAGGCTGCTGTCGCTTATGAAAGTGTTTTATGATGGCAGAATTTATTTGACTTTTAGCAAATCATGTGTGATAGATGCAGCTACATAATGTGGAAAGAAGTTGAATGTATTCTGTTTTAATTAAAACTTTTCGAAAGTAATAATCATTCAAGTTTAGTACTGATACGGAGCCAATACTATAGTAACAGAAAGTCGATTGAAAATCGCCGTAATCAACATTTAAAAGGAGACCAGTTTTCTTTAGAATAATAGCTATATGTCTAAGTGCAGTCAATTAGAACTAAATATAATTCAGTTAAATGACAACAGTTTACACTAGTACTTACATGAGTAAACTTCATGAAACAAATTAATACTTGTGAAAGTGATGTGTTGTAAAAACAAAACAGATTGAAAAGAAACATTATTTGAGAAGATTGATGATACTTCTCGCTTCTTCTCCATAAGACTTTATAGACAAGAATAAGATCACACAGACACACACACACACACACACACATACACACACAAACACACACACACACACGCACACACACACACACACACACACAGACACACACACACACACACACACACACACACACACACGAATGTATTTAGGTGTGTAAATGTTTGTGTGAATGTGAAGTAATCACTTTTACCGTATGGAACATCATGCTCTGTTGAGCAGTCTACGAAGATTAGTGCTATCCTTGAACATTATATTTTCTAATGATTCTTTCTATTTCTTACAATGATGCCTGGAGTAAAATTTAGAATGTATCTCTCTCCTATGTATACACATTTTAGTTTACGAGATAGTGGTAGAATTTCGCGTCAGCTGAAGGATATGTTTATAAAAAGTGCTATTAAATTTGTTCTAAAGTAAATACATCTACATATAGAATTCAATATATTGGCGAAAAAAATAGTAGAGGTTAAAAAATGAACGTACATAATGATCAAATCTGAGAAATATCACAGAGCTGCAATTCCAGAATGTATGTCAAAACGTCTGATATTGTTATTGGAGAAAACATGCTCTGTGTGACTATGAGCAAATTAAGTTATCCTCGAACGGACTTTAATTCAATATCAACGTTTTTTGATAATTTATGAAAATTAAATGTATCGAAAATTGAAAAGTCTTACTTAAAACTCTTATAAAGTAATAGGGTTAAGACCACGAATGACAGTAAGTGTTAATAAAGTGAAATACCGATTAAGTTAAATAGATGTAAAACTGTTCAGGAACAAGGCTTGGGAATATACGAATTTAAATGTCAGTTAATATGGAATTGAGTTGTTAGAATTATATTTGCATCTTATTTGTCAGAGCCAACTGTAGGCAATGTAACACTGCTGGCTCTTAACTGTTGTTTTCAACTGTAAACGTTACACAAATAATCAAACTGTACGCAACAATGTACTTTGATCATTAACTATAAGTAATAAGACGGCGAGCTGTCAGAATTTTTTGAAGCTATCTGGTTATAACAAGATACGTTGTAGGTCAGTTTTAAATAGCTCAGTTCAGATAACTTGAATTGATTTTTAAAAAAAATCTTTTGAAAGTGGTCATTTTATGTTTACATGAATACCGTATGAGTAAACAGTGCTCAATAATGTTCTTCCAATGCAGATATTAATATTCTCAATAAATGTCTCTTGCTGACATAAGAATCTCCATAGGCAGGTCTAATCTAAATAAACTTCATTAAATCTACGTTCAGAATTAATATTCCTTTAATCGAATGAGAATGGGGGCCTACGTTATTAAACTAAGTACGTTTAAATATTACATGATTCCAGTTATATGAATATTCAGACAGTAAAAACTGCTGAGTATGTAACAATATAATTTTATGCATATTTCTTTTAAAATAAAGTCAGCCATAATTGATGTTGTCTTCAAATAGTAATCGCTGCAGACGAGAGGGACGTTGCTCAAATCCTTGTTCTAAGTCAGCCTATACCCCGCATATATATGTTTAAAAGTATTCTACTCTTAACATGTCGAACTACGTTTTCCATCCATATTGTAATTAAGGTGACTTTCCATTTTTTAAGACGGTGAACATTCATTTGAAGGAAATTTGACTACTACTTATGTAGATTAAAAGATTGAGTAATGGTTCCCAGTTTTTCTAGTAAAGGTAAATTTGCACGATTTTAGAATTTCAATTCGGTATCGACAGTTGATGGGGCTTTTCACATATTTCAGTTACCGCTATTCATCCCATGAACTCATTCCTGTATCAAACTATCAAAGCCTTTTCTATTTCTCTATCTCTCTATTAGCTAGCTTCTCTCTCTCTCTCTCTCTCTCTCTCTCTCTCTCTCTCTCTCTCTCTCTCTCTCTCTCTCTCTCTCTCTCTCTCTCTCTCTCTCTCTCTCTCTCTCTCTCTCTCTCTCTCGTTCTCTCTCTCTCGTTCTCTCTCTCTCTTGTTCTCTCTCTCTCGTTCTCTGTTTCTCTCGTTCTCTCTCTCTCTCGTTCTCTCTCTCTCGTTCTCTCTCTCTCGGTCTCTTTCTTTCGTTCCTTCTCTCTGTCACGTACACACACACACACCACCGAATATCCTGCGCGCATTCACATATCTCGCACATGCTCACTCAATATCTTTCAGTACCAAATATATAAAGAATTACATCTATGAGTTCCACTCACAAGGTGCATTAATGTACTGAGCACGCAATCAGCGAAACTGACTTCAATATGGAATTAATATGCAGGGGTTGGACAAAATAATCGAAAGACCTAGCATCTTAGTTTCATAATTTTGAAATATATATAAGACCGTCAAAAGATTGTTTATTTTTATATTTTTTGATTAAGTATTAATGTTGCTTAACATGCTTTGCTAAAATTGTTGTTTCTTTTCAGATATCATCAGGAAAAGGTAATTAAAATTCATTAAAATAACAGATCTATCGGACTTTCAAAGAGGTCAAATTGTTGGTGCTCGTATGGCAGTTGCTAGCGTAACAAAAACAGCCGAAATGTCTGGCGTATGAAGAAGTACTGTCTGGAAAGTAATAAGAGCCTTTGAGAAAGAAGGAAAACTTCCTTGTCAAAACAAAACTCCGGAAGAAAACCAAATCTTTCAGATATGGACCGTCGGACTTTTAAGTGAATTGTTAGAAAGGATCACAAGAGTACAGCTCCCAAAATTACTGCAGAGCTTAATGACCACCTCGAGAACCAGTTTCCACAAAAACTGTTCGCTGCGAGCTGCACCAAGCCGGATTTCAGAGGAGCGCTGCAATCAGAAAACCACTACTTTTAAAAACAAATGTTGCAAAGCTTTTAGAGTGGTGTAAAAACCTACAGAATAGGTCCCTAGAGCAGTGGGAGAATGTTATTTTCTCGAACGTGTCATCCTTTACCTTATTTACGAGCACCGGTCGAGTAAACGTGTGGAAATAGCCAAAAGAAACATTTGACCCAGACTGCCTTCTTCCAACTGTTAAACATGGAGGAGGATCTGTGATGATCTGATGGTGGGGCTACATCTTGGAAATCCGCCATCCCAATGGTTTTCCTTCATGGCAGAATTAATAGTGAAGTCTATTTAAGCATTTTATCTGTTTGTGGAACTGTTTCCTCCAGAGGGAAGTGCAATCTTTCAGGATGATAATGAACCAATTCACACACCTAACTTTGTTAGTGAATGGCACAAGAAACATTCTAGTGAAGTTGAGAATCTTATCTGGTCACCATAGTCCCCAGATCTCAATATTATTGAACATTTATGATTCATTTTAGAAAAGCAAGTAAGGAGTCGTTATCCTCCACCATCATCACTACAAGAACTCGAAATTGTTTTAGCTGAAAAATGGACAAAAATTCCTTTGAAAACAATATAAACTTTGTAGAATTCAAGCTGTAATTACCGCCAAAGGCGGTCCTACCCCATGTTAAAATAAATTTGTTTGAAATCTTTAGGTGTTTCCATTATTTTTTCCAACCCATGTATATCATACAGACCACTGCTAACAAGATGGAAATATATTGTTTGTTACAGCAGGAAACGCAGAACATGGAAGTAAAATTTTAAAACAAAAGGAAGAAAAATAAAACAAAAACAAAATGGAAATATGCATAATTCAAGCCATTTAATATTTGATATTTAATGCTGTAATGATAGACAGAAAAAGAGAATTGAAGGAGAAAGTTGATGATCCACCACGGCAGAAATTTTCTTTTTAGGACTGAAGTAAAATTTTTGATATTGGTATTGCTTGTAAGGAGAGGGTTGTGTGGGTGTTTTAGATAAACAATCTTCTTTGAAATAAAGATAATAGTTTATGGAACCATAGAAAAATGATAGGATAATAATGTTACTAAAATAAAGTAGAAGAAAATAATGTATAATAATAATCTGTTCTGAGGTCATGGAAGAACAAAAATTGCCAATCAAAACTGCAAGCGCAAAAAAAAAAAAATCACCGTTTGTTAGAATGAGGGGCATTATAGCAGTAGGTTGCCGGAATATTGGAGAAAATCATTCATTCCATATAAGCTTTTAGAGTTGTGAATTAGCTAATTTTAAAACGTAATAAAAATATGCTCTACGAAATACTTGAAGAGTGAGATGAACAGCAACAGCAATGGAGGGAAAAATCAGTTAAAAGGTATACAAGTAAAAAAGAAAAAAGTATTAGGCTTCGAATACCAGTATTCAAGTTATTAAGTAACCATTGAAAGACAAACGGGGTGGGGGAGGAATAATTGATGGAGGCTCTTATCTGAATTTATAGAGAGCGATTAAGTAAAATTCGACATTCACTTCTCTGAGGCCGATGTGAAGAATCAATAGAAGTACGCCTACCTTTAAACGGTTTACAAGCATACGCATACATACACAAACACTCAGTTATGCATATCTGTGCATAGTTTGTGCGTGGGTGTGGGGCGTATATGCGTTGACATTATTGTACTAGTTTTGCATAATACCATTCATATGCATAGATATATATTCGAAATTTCAGACTGAATCCATAGGCCAATAACATAAAATGTGTGCATGTAGATCGTAAAACAACAAAAAAAAAAGTTCACTGAATATTTAAAGAATGTTTCGATGGTCTGTAGAGGTGATTTAAAATAGTCTTGTAGATTTCGTCTGGTGGGTAGTGAGTTTTATTTTGTTTGATTCGTCACACGAATTTGTAAACGTTGAATAGGAACACACTGACTCCACAGTTAAAAATGTACTTCACTTAACATACATATACATTTCACCACAGATTTGTTTCGAATTTTAAGTTGAATTTTAAGCAACGCAAACAATTTTTTTTTAATTAATGATTCTGAAAAAGTCTTATAGAGCTAACGATACGATTAAACGGGATAAAATAATGTACAAGACCATAATTTAACTCTTTTATTCATCATGATTATTATTAGTTATGTTGCTACTACAGCAAATACGTAAACGTAAACGCCACCGTTGTGACCAAATCCTAAATGGAATCTATGAACCTAGTTAAAAATCGTTAATATTCTTTAAGAGCCATAAAATTATAAAAAAATAATTTAAATATGTTCAAGCCATTATAAACCAAGATACAGTCGCATTCAAAATGTCTCCAATACATTATTCGATATAAGTATAAAATGTAGGAAATCAATGACATTTTTGGCTAACACTAATTGAATTATACATGAAACGGAAATTAATAGCTGCGAAATAAGTAGAAACATTACCATGTCATTCCATTTCCTATCACAACTAGAGGCGAAAAAAGATATAGGCTCTCAGAACGTTTTGTTTTCTACATTTGAAAAAAAAATAAAATAAAATGGACATTATAAAGTAAAACGCTAAAATGTAGCCTAATTCTTTTATTTCATATCTGAAACTTGGGATTACATATGTACATGAGGATAGACACGCACACACACATATACATATATATATATCACGAAGCTTTTAACGAGAACTCAGGGTCCCACGCTAACCAGGACATGAATGATTTAACATTGGCTTAAGTATAAAAGGGAATGACTGTAAAACAATATTATTCGAAATTACAACCTGAATGAAGACAGGGATAATTCAATCAATAAAGACAAAGATGTGTGCGAATTATAAAATAGCTAATTTGGACGGTTGTCTAATTTATGCTACCATATATATGAAGTAAAAACCACTATGGAAAGGGGAAAAATCTTCTGCTTGGCTGTTTCAGTTTTCTAATTTTCCATAAAATGAAAAGCGCTGAATTAGTTTTAATGCGGTGATGTAAATTTTGTTTTCTGCTTCATCAAACTTCAAGCCAGCTTTAGAAAAAAAATAAATAAAAACAGGAAGAAGAATAAAACGGAAAACTGCAGCAAAAGAATAACGAGAAGAAAATGAAAGAGAAAAATGAAGAATATGTAGATTCTGTCGATGAAGACAACTTTATATAGCAATATCTACGCTGAATATTGCATAGGTCTGCAAAATTTAGAATTGGCCTGCAATATCTGCAGCACATGAGCAATTCAATAAGTATTACGTATGTTAGCTATTCGATAAATAGATCAAAGAGAAACATATATATAATGAGTGAAAGAGAGAGAGGGGGAAGGGGAAAGAGAGAAAAAGAGAGAGAGAGTGAGCTGAATATTATGATGATGAAGTGGTTGCTACTGTTATGATGACGAATGGTACGATCTTTTTTGTGAGTTTTGGATAAAATTTACGACGAATAAAATCAGGTGAATGAAAAGAAACACACCACTGCTCATCAGAGATAAATTAACGTGATGGGCGGCAAATTGAGAGTAATAGAACGTCATATATATATATATATATATATATAGATAGATAGATAGATAGATAGATAGTCACACACGTGCGCTGAGACACATAAATCCCGACTGCTCGTCACTTGGGGAAGATTTCAATCCTACTGTATTGCAGTCTAATTAAGAGTTTAGTACTGTGGAATAAGGCTCATCAATGACTTGTGAGTGAAACTAATTGACGGAAATGTGACTTGTACTTATCTATCTATCTATCTATCTATCTATCTATCTATCTATCTATCTATCTATCTATCTATCTATCTATCAATTCATCTGTCTGTGTCTGTCTCTCGAATTTCACATCGAATATCATATATATTTCAACATTTTTCAATCCTTCGATATAATATAATACAAACATACGTACATATAAAAATACGGTAATGTATGTGTATATACGCTTTTTGAAATCAGAAGCAGTTGCATTGTTTGGACGTGATATGTGGGATAGGCAATTGTGGTTTACCATGTCTTTCCTGGAAGTCCAAGCCACATGAATGTATTTAGACTAAGGGTAAATGCTCGACAAAACCAGTCGAAATATCTGTAGCTGTAATTCAAGCTTCCTTGTTCTTTTTCACATTCTACACCAGAGAGATATTATTTGAGGAGGATGTAAAATTGTTCATGTCAGTGGCATTGCCATCATTTGCACGGTATATTAATATGTTGGAAATCCAGTACACTCATTAAAAGAATGTACGTCATTAATATTTTTTGCTTTAATATAATTCATGTTTTTAATAAAGCATTTATTAATAAGTTGCAATGTGCTGATCACAATTTACAATCTGTTATATTAACAGATAATATTAATAATATTGACACACGAATAAGCACACAAAAATTATATAGCTAAATAAAGTGAGAGATAAGTAGATAGATATATATATATATATATAGAGAGAGAGAGAGAGATAGAGAGAGAGAGAGATAGATAGAGAGAGAGAGAGAGAGAGAGAGAGAGAGAGAGAGAGAGAGAGAGAGAGAGAGAGAGAGAAATGAATAGACAGAGAAATAAATAAATACTTAGCTAGACAGTTACTTAGACAGACCGATAAGTAGTAAGCTCATATGTCAGTGTGGGTGTGTAAAATAATGAATGCATATATGTGGGTAGTTTTGTGCATTTGAATTTATATATATATATATACATTTGAATATTCACGTGTATATGCATATACGGCACATCTGCATATATATGTGTGAATATAACATACACACACACACACACACACTCATATATATATATATA
>NC_068981.1:76474108-76474847 GCF_001194135.2 Octopus bimaculoides | reverse complement strand
ATATATATATGGTGGTTGTCTACTCCTTAAACAGAGTTTGACCACCTCCTGCACCTACACCTTAGCCCTTTCATGGCGTCTGATGTGGCTTTTTAAACCAGACAGTGTTTTGAAAAAACACCCACACAGATTGCACCTCTGATTTGCACTACCAATACCTGCAAGTAAGTTCTGCTCATTGTGGATCCTAACATGTCTTTTAAGACCCCCATTGGATTTGCAAACCCTCTGGCACACACCACATTCAAACGTGTGCACAGACATATAATCATAATATAAAGACGCGAATACTAATATAGTCACATATAATTGTGTATGAAATAATATATATATAAACGGGGTGGGGTGAATATATCTACTAACCTATTTCTAGGGTTTAAAAAAGGACATAAAATCTGGACAGCAATAAAATAACTTTAAATAGAAACTGAATCAATCCAGTTGTTTTGTTGCGAAAGACCAATGTTGACTTCGATCCTTCAAAGAATCGAAGAAAGAGTTTATAAATACAGGATGATCAGTCTCTTATCACTCTAACACTTTAAAAGCTTAATTTTATTCTTCATTCTGTTTTGCATTTTCTCTCCAAAAATCTGACTATCAAGATAGAATTGTAATATATAGTCAAACTAAATCCCTTTTATTCTCTTTTGTTTCTGTATTTTGTCTGACGCTACACTATATCTATGAGTTTAAATTGTAAACTGCTGAAAACCCACGTATATATATATACATATAT
>NC_068981.1:76471457-76472519 GCF_001194135.2 Octopus bimaculoides | reverse complement strand
GTATCCCCAAGATTAAGCCACATCAACAAACTACATTTATCAAATATATGCATGTTATTTATTAGATAAATGTATATTTATATATATATATACACATACACAATTTAATGATAGAAAATGGGATAAACGATATTCATGCGATATTCGCTGCATTTGTTTCGGCACATTTTTGTACTTATAGTACATTGATGAGATGTGTAATCCTTAACATCCATTCCATTCCCCATCGAAGTTGTAAAATGCACCTCCTCGGGCTCGTTTAAATAATTCAATCGTAAGATTCTACTGTTATTTCCAAATGTGATCTTGACCTAGTCGGTTCAGTTGCTGCACCATCTTTTCTATAATGCTCAAAAGACTTTTTTTTTTATACAGCTGCTGCCTTTTAACATGTGGTTGAAGCTGGTTGTGATTTTGTTTTCTTTTTTCTTGTGCCAGACTTCTCTTTGTGCTCTGTCTGGTTGAGGCCCACTCACTTTGGTAGTGTTTGAGATGTGCAAAAACTCTAGTTGTAAGCATTGTCGCCAGTAGTTTCCTTGCAGGTAAAATCAGCATATTACCACTTTTGTACCTCATTTCTCTTGTTCACATTTTGGAAAATCCATTTTTCTCTAGCATTTGTTTTATTTTTTACTTTGGAAGTTGATTTTTCTCATGGTTTACCTTGGACACACTTTTCGTTTATTCTCCTTTTCCCATTTCTTACACTCTTTCTCCCTGATCTTCGTTACTTTTGGAAGCTTTCTTCGTCTTTCGTTTGTTTTTCTTTTTTTTTTACCTTCTCAGCCCTTTCCCCTGTCTGTATGCCTACAGTGGTGGACGAAGGGCGCGTATCATCGGTGTACCCTTGCATATCAGGCTTTTCGGGCATGGCTTTCGCAATGATATTTTGAAGGTATGCGGACACAGGGTCATTTACTTTTCCGTTTCACTCTGTCTATCCTTGCAATTATTTTCCAGTCATTCCATTACAACATACATGCATACATACATACATACATACATACGCGTATGTGTGTGTGTGTGTGTGTGTGTGTGTGTGTGTGTGTGTGTGTGTGTGTG
>NC_068981.1:76468116-76470765 GCF_001194135.2 Octopus bimaculoides | reverse complement strand
ACACACACACACACACACACACACACACACACACACACACACACACACACACACATATATATATATATATATATATATATGGCTCTCCGTCAATTACGGTGACAAGTGTTCCAGTTGATCCGATCATTGGTAAAGTGTGCTCGTGAAATTAAGGTGCAAAACACATGTACCCCTCATGTAGTTCTAAGAAAGATTCAGCTTGACACTCCGAATGTAACAAGACCGGCCCTTTGCTGTGAAGGTACAATTCAGTTTTGCTAGCTTAGTCGACTGGATAAGCTTGAAATAAAGCGTCTCGCTCAAGGTCACAACACGCACTGGGAATTCACGAACTCACAAACTCATGAATACTCCTAGCCATTAAGCCACTTGCTGTCTAAAATGGTATTTACTGATGCATTGAAGTACTTGTTTCTATTGACAACACTATTCGTCGACATACGGATACAATTACATGTCCTCTGAAGTGAATTCCAAATTGGATTACAACTTTCCTTCTGTGGAGAATTTACCAGTAAAAAAATACAACAACAACAAAAGAGGAAGACGGGTGTGTGAACAACACTCAGATGTATTAGTTTAACGCTCGGGAAGTGAGAAAGTCTTTTACGTTTCGAGCCTACGCTTCTCGACAGAAAGGAACACACCAATAAACTGGGAGAGATAGAAAGGTTTAGTTGCTAGGGATCTATTATGGCGAATATATATATATATATATGTGTGTGTGTGTGTGTGTGTGTGTGTGTGTGTGTGTGTGTGTGTATCTTTTAAATTTGTTTACGGAAATTTTTGAATATGCAAATAAACCTCCTATTCCATTATGCTGGCTACAGTCTAATGCACTTGACTGGGAATCAGTGTTGTGGGTATTGCATCGAGCTGTATGATATAATGTAGGATAAATACAGTAACAATAACAATAATCCCTAGATGGAATTTATAAATATTTAATGCATCGCTACGCGCGTTTCCACAAATCACGTCTCTTAAGTTCACAGTCCGTATTCTTGGGTTGATTCTAGTGTAGTCCGAAGTATCCGCGGGCATCGGGTTGTTCATCTCCATGGATTCATTTCTTCACGTGATATAGCATTAATGGATGTTTAACTCACGGTTGTTTATCTCACACGCATAGCGATTCATTAAAATATTTATAAATTCCTCCCAAGGTATTTACACATATATAAGTATATGCTAGTTGCTTAACATTTCTTATGTATTACATGCATATATAAGAAATGTCAATCAACTAGCAGTAAAAAAACCCATCAATACATCAAAAGATTGAGAAGAAGTAGAAGTATATATATATATATATATATATATTTAGAAGCATGTAGAAGACTGCTCTATAAGATAGATGATCGTAGCAATAAACTTCAGGGAAAAGATTAGATTAAGCAGAAGGGTGAGCAACTTGATTAATAACGGTAAGAAAATTCCTAAGGAGAGAATGTTTCAGAGAACAGCAGCCATGAACATATTGCTAGATTTCAGATTAAAAAACCAATCAGATGGACGTTGAATTTTTGCGGTTAAAAAATAGGAGCAATGTTGCTAAAAAAAAAAAGGCAGATGGGGTTTGAACTTTATCAGAGACAGATCAACCTGATTTGTAATACTTTATATTTGACAATAATATATATCAAATAGGTTTATCAGCATTGTACAACATTAGTGTGAAGTGTGTGTTATAGTACTGCTTGAGTAGATCTGATCTAGAGTTAAATTATAACACCAGCAGTAGAAAACACAAGGAAATAATTCTTATCGAATTATTTCGAAATAAAGCCAAGAGATCATCGACAATTGTACACCTGGTTTTCTGGGTCTATAAGTGATGGTAAGATGGCGGCTGGAATTATGCGTAGTTTGTTTTATAGTGCTTTGCTTTTTCCAAGAAACTTAACATAGTTGGAATTACGTAGTCGTATGTTGTATCGTCAAAGAAAAATATAAACTGAATGATTACTACTAATAGCCTTTAAACACAAGTCCACAATCAAGGCAAACCCTATGTTATAATGTAGCTATTTAACATTGCTGAGTTAGTACAGTAAATTAATGATGTTACTAGCAAACTAAATTTATGAAGTAGGTTTATGATAGCTTGTCGTAGCCAATTATTTGAACTAAATAATACAATTGCGAAAGCTTCACCCATTAATTGAGTCAAGTAATACTCTTCAGTATGTTCGATTGGTCGTTGTGTATTTGGTTACACACACCACACATACACACACACAGACACAAACACACACACATACACACACACACACACACACACACGTACGGGCACACACACACAACACACATATATGTATATAATTCTTATCTATATGTATTTAAACATGTACGATTGTGTCTACAAATATCTATATGTTTGTGAGCGAATGCAAGTGATAGTATGCAAGTGCATTCCTCGTATGATTATGTGAAATATGAATATGTACAGTTATATTATGTCTAAACTGTTTGCAGTATTCTTCTTTAAACACCGAGTATATATAGACCTGTATGTACGTCTGAATTGTAAGAATTCACCTACATTGTATGTATTTATGTGTATTTGTTTATGCCTGAATAGTTTGCACACTGATGGTGTGATGTAATTTTGAATATGTATATAAATATATATATATATATATA
>NC_068981.1:76465000-76467601 GCF_001194135.2 Octopus bimaculoides | reverse complement strand
GAGGAGGAGGTGGAAGTGGAGGTGGAAGAGGGGAAGGAGGAGGGGGAGGAGGCAGAGGAGTAAGAGGAAGAGGAAGGGGAGGAGGAAGAGGAGAGGAGGAAGAGGAGAAAAAGAAGCGACAAATTCTGTAAGCAAATAAATTAAATTGTGAAGATACAAAAGATACAAAAATGACAATATAGGTTGCAGATAAAAGACACCATTCACCACTTTCAATGCATTGTCAAGTATTCATCTGTTAAAATACATTTTCAGATCAATAAAAGAATCAGACTACAGCAGAGCGTACAGATGGAGAGGCGAGAGTGTGATGAAATATATAGTGTTTTACGTAGTTTAGAGAAGAGTGTGAGCAACAAAGATTAACTTCTGAAAAAGCGATTTTAACTAATTGGAGTTATTCTTTTCATCGAGATATTCATCGAAACGACGTATGTAGACAATCAGATATACTATTAAAAAGATGTAAAGCGATATTTAGTAAATATCTGTATAAACGTTAATACGAGTTCTATATCTGTAAGAATGTATTTATGCATGTGTCCATGTACAAAGAATGTAGAACAGCTTTACCTTCATGCATATCTGAATAAATACGCAACTTGTAACTCGTTAAAAACATGTTCATTTTGTGTTACTCATATTTCATTTTTCTGTATGAGGGTATATATATATATATATATATATAGATAGATAGATATATAAGTTTAGGTATGGCTGTGAAGTAAAAAGTTTGCCTCCCAACCACATGGTTTCGGACTGAAACCCATTTCGTGACACTTTAGGCAAGTGTCTTTTTCTATAGCCCTGAGTCGACCAAAGAGGATTTGGTAGCCTGAATCAGAATGAACCAGTCATACATACATACATACATACATGCATACACATGTACAAACAAACAAACATGGTACATCTCAAAATTTTTCGGTTAATTTATCATTTAATTATTCAACATAATCAATTCGTTAAAATGACCGACACGTGCTGCATAGAGTATATCCATAGACGTATGTAACCCGCAATACTTTGCTAGGCATTTTCATTTGGAGTATTTCTACAAGACTGGTCCGAAGCAAACTGAATTTATTTATGCGTGGCTTGCTTATTTCTTTATTTTACTATGGTTTAAGATACGAAAGGAAAGCGAAGGAGAGATATTGAATCTTGATTTGGCTATGAAATTCACTTTGTATCTGACCTTATGTTAACATTGCTTCGAAGACAAATTATACACTATATTAGGTCATTTCCGAGGTAAAGTCTTGTCTCATGAAATATTTTTAGTGAACACCACCTTATTTATGACATAATTCCTTCAATTCCTTTAATTTAAAATGATTTAATATTATTCAGTATCTATTAATGCATGAATGAAGCTATATTAGAGCTCTAAAATGTACTTTGACCGAATTAAGTGTATAGAACTCTCAGTCTCGATCTTAAACTAAGGTTTGACATGAGATTAGATACAAATTAATTCTATAGCCATATCAGGTTTCAACATCTCCCCTTCACTTTCTTTTCGTATCTTAATCATAGAAAAACAAAGAAATAAGCTAACCACTCGTAAATGAATTCAGTTCACTTCAGACCACGCTTGTGAAAAGACCGTGAATGAAGGTGCATAGCGGAGTACTGTGAGTTGCATACGCAAATAAACATACTCTATGCGGCAGAAACAGGGGTCAGTCATTTTAGCCAACCTATTATGCTGTTTAATTAACAGTTAAATTAAAAGAAAAATTTGAAAATGTACCAGTCTCAGTATACTAATTAATTATTTGGGATTTTTTTATCCTGTAAATATTCGAAATTCCGAGAAGTGAACCTAGATATACCCATAAAAAAATTACAATGGAACTGTTCACCATGAGCGATTCTTGGTACTTGCTACTATTTCATGTGATAAGCCGTTACCATGATTTGTACCTGTGAGGTCTTACGGTACCCGTCTGGATAATTGATCCCCATATACTCATCGTACATAGATATATATTATCGTATATTCCAGCTTCTGTCTTTCATCTATATATATATAAATGAGAATGTGTGTCTGCCTGTCTGTCTGTCTGTGTGAATCCCTAAAACTCGAGAACTACGCAATCAATTTCATTCAAATTTTACAGATGCCTTACTTAGGGTTCCAGTTGTGTTTTAGTCAAAAGAAATTTTAACTTCTTGCAGAGTTCGAGCCCACGGCAACATAATATCTCCTCCACTATTTAAGTATTACGTGTCAAAAGTAAACAAAGATGAAACTATTCTACTAACTGAAACAATCACGTTTCGATACTGTAATGACAGATACTTTCAGAGAGAGAGAGAAAGAGAGAAAGAGAGAGAGAGAGATGTATATGTATACATATAGATGTATATGTACACGTTATTCCACTAACTGAAACAATCACATTTCGATACTGTAATGACAGATACTTTCAGAGAGAGAGAAAGAGAGAAAGAGAGAAAGAGAGAGAAAGAGAGAAAGAGAGAGAAAGAGATGTATATGTATACATATACATGTATATGTACACGTATATGCATAGATATATATATGTAGATATAGATCTATATGCATACATGTATATGTATACACATGTGTAG
>NC_068981.1:76463495-76464262 GCF_001194135.2 Octopus bimaculoides | reverse complement strand
ATATATATATATATATATATACGTATATATGTGTATGTGTGTAAACGCGTGCGTGTGTGCGTGCATGTGTGTGTGTGTTCGCCCCTGCGTTCATTTGTGCTTATGTCTGTTTATATATGTATATATGTATGTATAGCAACCATACTACATTGGTACTCATATGCATCGAGATTTTTGTATAATTTGAAGGTTATCAAACTACAGGAAGAACATAAGATATATAATATACTAATACTTGCACGTTACCTATTGCCCTAATATAATATCATCTCATTCAATTGCTCTCTTACATACTGTTTCTTCAATGGTTATATATTTTCTACATTACAACATAAATACATATAACTGACATCATAGAAACCTATAGCTTAGAACATATGCAATGTCACAAACTACAATTCTCAACACCTCAAACTAAATCGACCTGGGAATTTTTTCTTCTATCTTCATGAGGTTGATTTCCCTTCTTTCATTTGTTTATTATTGTTTTATTTAAATAGTATTTCTGGCTGTTATTTGTAAACTTGGCTTTTTGAAACTGGTGATAGTCTCACCAATGAAATAGCAATACAAATAATCATGTAATATCTTGATCAATGTCGACCGTTTCATACAGATAGCTGATATCTATTTTATAGTAATAAATTAGTTTTCCCACGTAATTTCACTTTATCCGTACTACGTTGCTTAAATTAAACTTAACAGGTAGTTCAATACATGTGTCCACACACACACACACACACACACATACACACACACACACACAC
>NC_068981.1:76462257-76463227 GCF_001194135.2 Octopus bimaculoides | reverse complement strand
ATATATATATATGCACACACACGGATGTATATGCATACCTTTACGTATATATGAATGTATCTAACTGTGTGTCTTTTTTTAAGTGAAATGGTTGATGCAAAGAACGATAGAAGAATATAAGCGACGTATAAATGGAACACAACTCAACTAGAAAATTTGCGTTAGGAGGACGGCATTTATATGTTTTTATACACGCCTCAATAGTTATAAGACAAATCTGAAAGACTTAGACAAATAGCCAACACCACAGGTCTCAACATCAACGAGAAAAAACGTACACTCTGTAAAAATATAACAAATGCTATCCATGTGACCTTGGACGAGAAGCCAATCGCAAATGTTGACGAATTTAACTATCTAGGTTCCAAAATAACAATGGACGGAGACAGCATTCATGAAATAAATACAACTATCAGTAAAACCAAACAATTATTTGGTATGTTAAACTCAATATGGAAATCATCAGTTCTCAGTAAGGGCACCAAAATAAAATTTTACAAAAACAACATACTTTGCATTCTCCACTAGGGATCTGAAAGTTGGAAAACAACCAAAAGTATCGAAAAAAAATTGGAGGTATTTCAAAATAGATGTTTACGAAAGATTTTGGAAGTCTACTGGCCGTATATGATCACGACTAGCCAAATAAACACCAAGGATAACGTGAAACCAATAAGAGAAACTATTGAAGTAAGGAGATAGAAATGGCCGGATCGTGTTGTCGCTATAAACCTAACTCAATCGCCAGGATCGCTTTGCAATGGTTTCCAGAAGGTTTAAAGAGAACGTGGCCAACCAACGGAAACGTGACGGACAACGATAACAAAAGATCTTAAAAGTAGAGGGTTAATAATGAAACAAGGACGATTCCAGTATTAGATGGAATGATTTTGATGTCGTCTCAAGTTCCACACGGCACAATGTGGACCGAGTGAAATGAATAAATGAATATATATATATATATATATAT
>NC_068981.1:76459632-76461241 GCF_001194135.2 Octopus bimaculoides | reverse complement strand
TATATATGAACATAAATGCATATATATGTATATATATGCATGCATATATATATATATATATATATATACCTGTTGCAAATTAATTTGCTACATACAACTTCTCAAGTAATTAGAAGTACTACATTCATGAATTTCCATGACTTTCATCTAAATATATGTGTGTGCGTGTGTGTATATATATATATATATGTGTGTGCGTGTGTGTGTGTATAACTGCTGCAAACTAATTTGCTACGTATAACTTTTAAAGTAATTAGAGATACTACATTCATGAATTCCCATGACTTTCATCTAAATATTTCAGATGGTCGTCCAAGTAAATGTTAAAATGAAGGCTGGTAATATTCTTACGTGACCGAACATTTTGGTAGAAGAATAGCTGGAATTATTTCAAATATTCACTTTCACTTATTTCATTGACGATTTAAACACAAAATCGACTTCGATAGGCTTTCATCTCTTAATATAAAAGTAAGTAAGGTGGCGAGCTGGCAGAAACGTTAGTACACCGGGCGAAATGCTTAGCGGTATTTCGTCTGCCGTTACGTTCTGAGTTCAAATTCCACCGAGGTCGACTTTGCCTATCATCCTTTCGAGATCGATAAATTAAGTACCAGTTACGTACTGGAGTCGATGTAATCGACTTTATCTCTTTGTTTGTCCTTGTTTGCCCCCTCTATGTTTAGCCCCTTGTGGGCAATAAAGAAATAAGAATCGTTTGGACGCCGGGCAAAATGCGTAGCGGCATTCCGTCCGTCTTTACATTCTGAGTTCAACTTCTGCTGAGGTTGACTCTGCTTTTCATCCTTTCGGTGCTGATAATATAAATACTAGTTGACCACTGGAGTCGAAATAATCGACTTACTCCCTCCCTCGAACTTGATGACCTTGTGCCAAAATTTTAAGCCAATATAAAAGCATGTAAAACATGCTTTCACTGAGGTGGGCTCTCCGTATAAGCTTTCCGAGTTTGATAACACAAAATATTCTGGTGGAGGTTTGGCTGAATAGTTATACTGTAAGACAAAATATCTTGCGGTATTTATTTTAGTTCATTAGGTTCTCAGTTCAGATACCTTTCTAAATCATCTTGGTTTACTTCATTCTGGCTCTGACAAAATGAAGTAATGGTCAAGTACTCGGATTTGATTAGTAAATACTTAGAGCAAATTTCTGGCAGTTTACCTCTGTTAGAAAGATAACTTTATTGCTTTCTTCTATAAATGTTTTCTTTGTATATTAGCAGTTTCGCTTTTCTTTTTATTTCACACTGTTCATTTCTGGTTTGCTAATCTAATTGTCTCCCATTTGAGACTTTCACTAAAAGATCTGAAGTACTGACATATGTGTGTGTGTGTGTGTGTGTGTGTGTGTGTGTGTGTATTTATGTATCTACACATATATGTATGCATAGGGAAAGAACCAAGCGACAGTGGATTTTCATCGATGAGTTCAACAACCTTGGTTCTTTTCCCTAAAACTATATATTTATACCGTGAAACTTAATTTAATTTTAATTTTTAATAAATTGAATTTAATTGAGTACTTACCTGTAAATTTTTATCCCTAATAATAATAATAATATTATTATTATTACTATATATATATA
>NC_068981.1:76453726-76459423 GCF_001194135.2 Octopus bimaculoides | reverse complement strand
CACACACACACACACACACACGCAGTTGCTCACGAGTTTAAAATTGTGGAAAGTAGACTTTGTACGTACGTATGTATGTATGTATGTATGTATATAGATTGTATTATTTTAGACATTGAGTGGTGAACATTTGCATTTGCAGTATATTGCATATTTCATTATGTCTTAAGTACATGTATGTCGGTGTTTTATATAGTTCTTAATTTCTCTTATCATTTATTTAACAAATTACTGTGATCTTCATTAATACTTTTGTAACCGTGTTTTGAAATGGGACCTTCAGCTTACAAATGGTGGTCATTAATTCTCATCACATATTGTTTCTTATTTCTTTATTGCCTGCAAGGGGTTAAACATTGAGGGGGCAAACAAGAACAGACAATGTGATTAAGTCGATTACATCGACCCCAGTGCGTAACTGGTACTTAATTTATCGACCCCGAAGTAGGAAAGGCAAAGTCGACCTCGGCGGAATTTGAACTCAGAGCGTAAAGAAGGACGAAATACCGCTAAGCATTTCGCCTGGTCTGCTAACGTTTCTGTCAGCTCGCCGTCTTACATATCATTGTTTCTGTAGCCAAACTTGCGTAAATATGCTAATACTCTGAAGTTATCCTCGTTACAGTAGTCTTTTCTTTTTTCATAACGCTCTCTATTGTTTCATCGTGTTAAGTTGTTTTCCTTTTATGTATGGATTATTTGCTGTATTTGCTTCTTGTTGGTGCTTCTGAAATCATATGTAATGCCTCTAGTTTTGCGAGTGAGATGAATTAAATGAAATCAGAGAATGTTATGACATTCGACATTTTATTCTCAACATTTCAGTCTCCAATTATCAATTTACATTCATATAGACTTTACAGAATCCTTCCTGTTTCTGTATGTCTTGTTTTCAGATTAACCTTTAATTGCTAAGGCATTGAATGTTGTAACCAGAGAGCTTAGAGATGTGCGGTCGAAGTCTGCTGGTATGACTGACGAAGGCAGTGGATTTCCCCTCTTCATCGTGCTTTACATTCAAAGTATATAGGGATGCCACTGCATATACCTGACCTTCACACGAATAATCTATTCTCACATCACATAGCTGTCCCGACTATGTTGATTCATATGATTAAATGATGTCATCGAATAAGTTTATCAAACATATACTGCCTGTACTCAATATTTATCACTTCTTTGTTCTCCACCACATTCTCACCCTTTCCTCTCTAATACTGAGATCACTCTAATATGCATCCAGTCCACTCTGTTGAGTCTGCGGTTGAGAGAATTCCGTAGTCATATGACAATCGCTTTAGTTTGATGCTTGTTGTTTCGGTGCATCAACAGTTCACATACCTTCCTCGTGTAAATGCTCGAAGTGATCGTATCTTCTTATAACGAAATGTTCAGCACATTGCAATTTTTGAATGGTTTACAGTTTGCCTGCTGTAAAACATATGGATTTCATTGTACGATACGCTTCTCTGACTCTGATTGTTCTGCAGCAGCAATTAATCAACACTCCATGCTCACCTCTAATTTGCATAAAATGTTAGTGTTGGAGTTCTTCATTATTGAATATTAGTAAAATTCTTTGCGTTCATGATTGGCAGAATCGCTAAGAGTGCATCGAAAAACGGCATTCGTTCCTACAATTTACATTCTGAGTTAAAAATCACAAGCTCAATTTTGCTTTCAGCCTTTTGGAGTCAATAATATATAACACCAGTCAAGATTTGGAGTCGATGTAATCAAGTAACCTCCACTCCCCTAAATTGCTGGCCCGGTGGCAAAATTTGAAAAAAAAAATTATTATTGGTTTTGTAGTTATCTTCTTTCTGATTTAAGCACAAGTTCAACTATTTCAAGGTCATAGTCTATTCCATCGACACCTATACTTCATTGGTACTTCTCCAAACGATCTCGAAGGGAGTAAAGCAAAGTTGAGATTTCATTATTTGAGGGTCGCGAAAATAAAGTATCAGTTAAATACTGAGATCGATTATACCAGTTAACCTCCTTCTTTTACAGTAGGTGCTCTTGTTCTTATATTTTTAAGAAAAAGTTTAATTTTTACCGTTAATGTAGTTGCTGCTGTTTTTTTGGTTTGTCTTTTTGTTTTGCTGTAATTATTTTTTCATTCTTTTTAGTTATTGTTATTGTTGCCGTTGTTGTTCAAAGAAATCTTATTGAATTTCATTTTCTACTCAGCAATGATCTCAGGTCGTAGACGGTCTTTTTTATGCGGTACTTCTGTTGTATACATCTCTATTCCACTTATTTTTTATTCATATATTTTCTCCTAAAGATCGAAAGTTTTCTTTTCTTTTGTAGTGTTTCCGTAGGTTGGTTTTTCACGCTGTTTGCTTGGGTTAATATTTGATAAGTTTTCACAAAGTATCCAATTTTCTTTGCGACTGCTATTGCTACTTCTAATATTAGATGATTTCTTTACTGGTAATGTTGTCTGATTCTGTTGCCAATGCGTTTAAAATGGCTATGATTACGTTTGTATTGCCGATGTTATTTTATCACTTTACTATGGAAGTGATTTCTATGGATTTCTTTCTTTAACTCTTTTCACCTTCAGATATTGATATTTAAAATTTGTAGCTTTAGAATTTTCTAGTATTAGATCTTCCTCACAGAAACACTTGTTTACACATTTTCTTTGTTGTAGTTCTGTAAATGTTCACCATGTTTTTTCTCTTGAATTAGTTCAATCTTCATGGTATATGTTTCTCAATATTAATATGTTTGTTAAGGTGGTGAGCTGGCAGAATCGTTAACACGCCAAGCGAAATGCTTAGCGGCATTTCGTCCGTATTTACGTTCCGAGTCTAAATTCTGCTGAGGTCAATTTTGCCTGTCATTCTTTCCGGATCGATAAAATAAGTACTAGTTGATCACTGCGGTCAATGTAATTGAGTTGCCCCCTGCTTGAAGTTGCTCGTTTTCTGCCAAAATTTGAAATCAATAATTAATATACTTGAAATATTTGTTTCTCTTTTGTTCGTCATGTACATATAAATGCTGCTTTCTTTTCATGCTTTAATTTTACTAACACATTTTCATTTTTCGGCTGTGAAAGGTGAAGTCAAGGTGAAATCAACCAAGGAAAAAGTCAGTGATCAGATTTCTTTTGTTGTAAGGTGTGTCGTGTCCAGCGCTCTACTGCGTACAGGTGTATATGAGTGAATAAGGAATTTTCTTTTTTTTCAATTGCAGGACAAACGTGAAACAAGCAGAGAGAGTAGGATGCCCATAAACCTCCAAACTGACGTGAAGATAGGTATAAATGGCAGCTTGAAAGATGGTTCTGGCGAACAGACGTGGGATAATTGATGAGGTGGTACATTCTCTGCAAAATAGTCATGGATCTGCATAGGATATCATTCACAAGTTTCGCTTCCGTAAAGTCTTTGCGAGATTGGTACCTAGAGAACTTACCGATGCGCGTAAGCACAATCATGTGAAGGTCTGCAGTGAAGACGACTGCAAAGTATTTTTGGAAACAATGATCATAGGTGATGAGACATTGGTCTATTACTTTGAAATAAGATCTAAAAGACAAAATATGGAGTGAGAGCATCTAGAATCGCCAGCGAAATAGAAATACGACTCAATCTGCTACAGAAAAGGTGACGCTAGCCATTTAGGGGTGGGGGCAGAGGGGCCTATATTGAGACATTACCTGAAAGAGGAGCGTAGAGTCACCAGTGTAAACTATAGTGAAATGTTGACGAACAAACTAAAACCAGTAATTCGCATCAAACGCCAAGGTCTACTGTTAAATCAGATGTTAGTGCAGCATGACAATGCATACCAGCATACAGCTGCCCACACCGTTGAAAACATCGAAAAATTGTGTTTCGAGTTGTTCGAAAACCGTGCATACACCCAGATCTCGTCCCTCCGACAATCACCTCTTTGGAACGCTGAAACATCCTTTACGAGTTCGTCGATTTGTCTCGGACGAGGAAGTGCAGGACGCGGCGCATAAATACATGCGTGACTAGCCGAAAACCTTCTTCTCCGAAGAAATAAGCAAGCTTGTGGACTGCTGGATGAAGAGCATTGAAAAGCAACAAAACCATGTCGAAAAATGATTTAATTATTCAACCCTTGCATTTGGTTGAATAAATTGCAGTAACAAGAGTGCGTATAAGTTTTGGCTTACATTAATATATTTTACTTTTTAATTATCAAATGCTTTGAGTTAAAAATTTCCTTTATATCAACTATATTTTACACGAGCTATGATAGTCTGATATTTTTCTGGGAAGTCTCTGTTTCATTTATATCACTTCTGTTTTATTTCTTTAAGGCTGAAACTTGTTCTGCTCTCACTAATTGACATATTTTAGGTAAAAATATTTCTAAGGCTTAAAGTATATTTAATCGAAATTAGGCGTATATGTGTTCACGGATCACAAGGATGTTCAAGGTTGACGAAAATCTCCCGGTTTATTATATGTTTAAGGTTAATAAAATTATTCCAGATAGTAAATGTCTGAAAAGTTGTTTGCAGACTAGTCATCTTGTAACTTCTGACATATGTAGTACGTGTTTTAAAGTTTACATTTATATTCTCCTTAAAATGAATAATTATTATCATATTAAAAAGTCCTTATTAGCATTTGGGAACGTAATGGCTATTAGAATAAACAAGTTAGATCGTGATTACGAGAGAAATAGCGATTACAGATTGCTCAAAATTATGTCCATGGAAAAACTTTCAAAACATCGGAAATGTTAGGTAATTTATAATAATATGAAACTAAATTGACGCAATTATTCAAATTGAAATCATTCAATATATACAGCTTTTATGTATATTCCTCAGTTCGTCGGTAATAAATAATGATAATGAAACAATCAATAGTTGAAAATTACTAGTTTCATGAATTGCAATATTGCTATGATTAATAATATTGCTATGATTAACAATGTTAATCATAGCAATATTATTACTGGTCACAACAATAAAACTGAATGAGATTTCAGAAAAATAACCATTCTGAACTTACGGGAAAGCTTTTAAGAACGCACAACAGTGAAATATTGAAGGTAGTAAGTCTGGCCACTTTAAGAGAACAACAGTCTACATTTGAAACACTAAAATTACATTAAAACAGAAACACATAACATCATTCCAAATGTTTGGAAATGCCATTATCATTATTGAATATAATCTCTTTCTCTAAATTCTTCAGGCATTATAGAAATAAATTTATTCTAGAAGCTAAATTCTAGTAAATGAACAATGATGAAGATTTATTCAACAGAAATAAAGCTTTAGATTTAGAAAATGTCGAAAAGGGCGGTTCAAATATTAATGTGCTTCTAAAGAGCGTTAACAGTACAAGTGAAACTACTTTGGCAGATATAAAAAAGAAATCAAAACCAATTATTAGACTCAACAGATGTTTTACTAACATTACGAATGATATTATTAACTTGATCAGTATTTGATTTTTAAACATGGTATTCTACGAATTGTGCTAAAGCTATTTACGCAGCTGAGTTAATTTCTCCTTGACTGGCATGGAACCTGTTTTAAGCTAGGTTTCTGCATGAGGAGTATTTCTTTATTCCTAATTTTTTATTCCTCGTATTTCATTTCTCATTCCGCTTAACATTGCAGAAATAAAACAAAACATAGGTTAATGAGACCACTCTACTCAGTATAGTGACACGAATGCAAACTTA
>NC_068981.1:76441416-76453348 GCF_001194135.2 Octopus bimaculoides | reverse complement strand
AAAAATAAATGAACAAACGAATAAATAAAAAATACTGGGGTCGATTCATTCGACTGAAAATTGTTCAAGGCGGTGCTCCATCATGGCCGCAGTCTAATGACTGAAGCAAATAAAAGAGTAAAAGAATCATAACACTTACAGATTGAAAATATAGAAATAAGTAAATATCAGTCACTTCCTGATGCTATTAAATTGCATTGTTTGAAACATTACAGTGTGGTTCATGTTAAAATATAGCCTTGAGCATACACAAGTATAAAAAAACAAAACAAAAACAAAAACATATCTAAGTATGCACCCCGCCACACACGCATGATCACATAAACGGAGGCAAACATACACACCCACGCGCGCAAATGACTCTGCTCACTTTATGTTTACCCGTTAGTAATGATATTGTGTTATTTCCGCACCATTCTTTCGGTCATTGTCTTTTATAACACTCAAAAAACATTTGACTGAAAGTGTTGATAGATTTCAAATACCAAATAGAAATATAGCTTTAAATGATGTGCATTATTATATTTAAATGAGGGTGATTGATTATCTTAAGAGGTTAAATATGTACTCTTTAGAACTTTGGCGGGAGGCTTGACGGATGGCATCCGTTTGTGTTCAGGCTTATTATAAAAATAATGGGTTTAACATGAGAACCATTTCCTTTGTACATGCAAAACTATAAATAATCATTCCTATGATTGGCATAAGGCCTGGAATTTGGGGGAGGGGAAAGTTGAATACATCGACCAAAGGTAATTCACTGGCACATATTTTATCGACCCCCGAGACGATGAAAGGCAAAGTCGGCCTTGGTAGAATTTGAACTCAACGTAAAAACGGATAAAACACCGTTAAGCATCTTGTCCGGCATGTTAACATTTCTGCCAGCTTGACACCTTAAAAGATAAATAATGATCTTTTCTTATTCTAATACAAGGTGAACAATTTTGTGGTGGGGGTCGATTACATCAGCCCCAGTTGCCCAACTCTACGTGGAGAGGATGGAAGTCAAAGCCGGCATTGTGGTATTTGAACTCGGAACAAATTCTTTCTATTCTAGGCACAAGGCCAGAAATCTTTGGGGCGGGGGCCAGTCGATTAGATCGACTCCAATACGCAACCGGTACTTAATTTATCGACCCCGAAAGGATGAAAGACAAAGTCGACCTCGGCAGAATCTGTGCTCAGACTCTACGCCTCTAGCCTCTAGGTTTTGTCTCAAAAGAGACAAAGCTCTATCTCTTTCCCTCTTTCCTTTATTTCTGTTTTCTTTTTCGTTTTCCGGTATTTTCAACCGTCTACCTGTAAACATCTACTGGCTTCTTGCCTTTTCTCGTGTTTTCTCTTATCCTCTCGTGTTGTTTTAGCTTGTTATGCCATGTAGGTAAAGCCTAGGATTATGTGAAATCACCAGACATGTTACAAATTGCTGTCTGAGTTGCTTATCATGGCATGGAACCATAATTAGCTCATAACACATGTACAATGTGTTTATTAAATAGCACACGCGCATATGGGAGCATAACCCATCTGTATGTCTATCTTTCAACGGGAAAATAATGAGAACCAGTGCTTTCATCGGGAAAAATAATGAGATCCAGTACTTTGCATTCGGCGTTAGACACTTTCTAGCCATTCTTGCTGTAAGAAATAAAGCGCACAAGATCTCGCTTCCGTCCATACCTGTGAGATCGAAACTATAGTTTCCAAATTATAGTCTAAACAATACGTAATAAGTCGATTATATCGACTATATTTCTTCTGCAAATATATGGCTTTCTACTAATATAATATTCAATATATTTATTTTCATTGATTGGGCACAAATGACGGAAATAATATGATAGTCATTAATCGGATGAATAGATATCTGATGGGAATTGCTATTGTTGTTTATTCCGAGTTGAGACCTGATCAATCATACGTATGATGAACCATGAATTTCTCATAATTTCTTCCTAAATAATGTCTCTTGAGCAACGTTTCTCATATCTAACTTTCTTTATATAATATAATTAAATGCGATTTGAACAATATTTGGTGGCTATTTCTAGGATGTAGAGGTGTCATGTAAGCGCTGCTTCGTGGTATTAATGATGTTTAAGTAGATGGAGAACGAAATTAATATAAAAGAGTAACAAGGATGTTTTCTTTTTTTTTTCGTTTTTGTACGATGTAATGAAACTGAAGGAAATAATGAATTTTGCCCATAAGAAACTGATAGATTAATTGACAGTTACTGACGCATTTCGTTATAATGAACGGAGAATCATATCTTAAAAGGAACTTTTATAGAGAGTCATCAAGGAGAGTTGATCTTTTCACCCATTTTAAAATAATCTGATAATTTCTACTGTATTCACATTAAAGGTTGGTATTGCATGAAGTAAAAATTATGGTCAGCGTATTTGTTATGGTTAGTTTCTAATGACTAGGTTCTTCTTCCATACAAGCGTCGGATATCGGTGTATATTACTTTTTGAAAAGCATAATCACTACTAAATAATGAAGAATGTTTTCTTAATCTCATTTACTACAGAAATGTTAAAAGATTTTAAGATTAGTGACAAGACAGGAAAAATTGTAAACCACTCCGTGGATTAATTATTTAGGAAAATGAATAATTTTGAACCAAGCTTTCAAAGTAGAGATAAAGTAATGAATGTTTCGCAGGTGATAGTGAAACTTTGATAATGGAAGACTAGTGCAAGGTGCATTTTTCTTTATATCACTGCGTTTGCGGTGTAATCTGAGATCACGAAGCTTTTACATTTGAA
Organism: Octopus bimaculoides; assembly: GCF_001194135.2. NCBI lineage: Eukaryota > Metazoa > Mollusca > Cephalopoda > Octopoda > Octopodidae > Octopus > Octopus bimaculoides. The sequence goes on along the minus strand of NC_068981.1, from coordinate 76,450,571 downwards.
AAGAGTGTTCACATGTACATTGCAGTAAAGGTTGCAACTGATATCCGCCGTTATATATTTTATAAAAGAAAATAAATAATCATAAAGAATCACCTACGTAATGTTGTAATGTGGTAATGTACATATTTGTGTACATATGTACATTATTTTCATATATACGCGTTTACATCTGCACATATATTTCATATGTACGTATTTTCCATTTGTACATATTTTTCAACACTTTATCGATATCTTTCAGCGAAATAAAAATGAAAGGTAAATATACTAAACAGTGTCATAAGATCTATATGGTGTATTGCACAAGTAAAAGTGTCACATTTTGATCAATGATGGTGAAAAGTGAGATTAATCATATGAAATTATTGTAACACTGGAATTTCATGAATTTCAGCAGAGCTACTTCAATATAAAAAAAAATCCCTGGACGTTATGAAAAGTAGAAGCGTACACTCTTTCTCCATGATATTCATATTGCATTCAGATAACATTTACGTTGAACAGTAAGCAAGTTATTAGTTTCTTATTACTCCCCAATACATTATGACTAGTCGTAATACGATATAGAATTTGTTTGTACTCTGCAATTGAAGATAGCAGTATATTTATAAAATGCAGCAAGAAAGAATGAGAGAAAAATATTGTGCTCTGAAAGAAACGAAGAAACAAATATATTAATAATCTATTTTTTTATGGAATTTATCTGATGAAACTTATTTCAAACAAATACATTTTTCTTATCGTACCCTAGAGACAAAATACTTGAAATGAAAATTATAGAGCTTAGAATATTGTTTTGTAATAGCAGAAAAAAGTGGAGGTGAAACAAATATAAAAAAAATATTTCTACATATTGTAAAAGCATGGTCGTGTGGTGTAAACACGTCGTTCTGTGTTCGACCCCAACATTATAACATGGAGTAAATTTCTTCTACATTAGTCTTGGTCAGATTTGTATATTCTTAATAAACTTCGGTAGAATTAAACTGTGGAAAATCTGTAGAATGCAGTAAATAATATGTTTGTGTATAACAACATCACCAGCTCTTGAACGCCATTAGTAGATTCCACTCTACCTTAGCATTCAGTCCAAAGTTTCTACTTGGGGAGAACTCACTGTATTGCTGAGCACCTTCATATTCAGAAAAATATAAAACGTAATTTAGTTCCCCCTTCTCACAAGCAGTCTTTTACACACAGCAATGGTCATGGAAGTTGTCTTTCATCGTTTTACAGGGCCAGACGTCAAAGAACGCATTGTATTTTTGCCTAATAATTATTGCAAGGAAGTATGCTTGAATTGTAATTATAGTGTATGCGGGGATTGCTTATTTTGCAGCAGTAGGGATTCACAGCACATATAAAAGATCACAGAATAAGTTTGATAACAATATCGTATTTTCTTGTTACAAAACATGTCTTGCAAACAACTCGCACATTTTTTTAATTCTAATGGAAAAAAAGTTATATATAAAATACTATGCATATTCGAATTTTGTATTTATGCTATCAGATGTATTCAATATTTTCTGTACTATTAACAAAGTAATTATAAATTTATATGTACGCAGCGTATTTTACATGTTTGCTTGTTTAGGAGCTCTTTTACTGGGTATCTGAACAAGTTTCACATTATAAATTGTTTCAAAGATGTCAAATATTTCATCTTTAAACACACTAAAATAAATATGTAATTCTGAAATATCATGTATTCTGGCATTCAACTTTTCTTCATATTTTCAACTTGTCTCTAAAACAATGGAATGATTACACAGACTAAAAAATATGATACCAACGTATGGGAATTTTAGTAAATTGAGTAGGGATATATAAGAATTCAACTCCTAGAAACATAAATATTAAAAGCACAAGTATTCTAAAGTATATTAGGATATTTTATACGTACCGATAACACAAATATATAAATATGTTGATGTTCATGTAACAGACATAAAATGTATATCTATAATGCGAGGCATATATAATTCTGCATGACTTTTCTCTATAGATAAATGAATAAATTCATGAAGATGTATGCAATTCCTTTTCTAAAGAATGACAATATTGACAAGACTTACTTTTCTTTTTCATATAAAGAGACATTTTCTTCTGTAAATGGAAAGTTAGGATTATTTCTTCTTTTCGGTAACCTTTTCCTGTGGAAGAAAATTAACAACAAATAAATGAACAACCACAAATACAGAAAAGGGAAATTACTCAGAAAAAATCATGATGAAATGTCAAACAAAAGAAAACTAATCTAAGTATAACTCCTCTCGCGATTTATTTTTGTTGTCACAGTAATTGTTTTCTTTTTTTACTGCTTAAAATATTTTAGAGCTGAAATACCCAAGCACACAATTTCACATAGACACAAACATGTAAAAATTAAGATTTTCACAAAAGTAAGTTATATCATACAATTCTCTGTCAAAATTAAGGGGATTTTGAAGTTTTACAATCACTAGAGTTTCTCTGTTATAGAAATGGTGCTGGTCATTTGTTAAAATCAAACATTTTTGAAGTAAAATCTTATTTTCATCACGTTTTCTCTTTCTTAGTAAATGCTGTAATACATCACATATGCACTTCGCCTGTTGTGTGCAATATATGAATATGGAATATTTTATGATATTTAGTAGTAGAATAAAGGCTAGTAGTAGAATAAAGGCTAGATTCGGAGGTGAGAAAGACATCAATGTTTTTTTCTTTTTTTTTAAACTGTGTTACACCGGAACAATATAATGTGAGATTATTCTGTTAGGAACACTTCAGGATAATCTGTATAGGATTATTAATATAAAGTGGAGATATAAAATAATTGAAGTGGTTCCTTTCAGCTACTACTTATTCATACCCAGGTTACCAAACTAACTTTATGTAATTTTAAACACTTAAGTAGTGTGTACCATTCCCCCAAAATGGCTAATACTAGTAGACCACTCACTTAAATAGTCAAATATTTACTTATTCCTTTTTCAGTAAACATTATAAAGAAATCTATGAACCGTTTTGTTAATTTTATTATATTTTTTAAAATCTTCTTTATAATTCTGTAAGATATTCCCTCGATTTTATGATACATTGTATTGCATTAAATCAGTTTCCTTTTTATCTGTCATACTTAATATCGAAATGGGATGGTAGTATTTGACTTGCCAAACTACAGATAGCTATGCCAGTGGAGTGACGCGAACTTTATTTTTACGCTATTTATTATTTGTATTTTAATGAGTTTGTAATCTTCCTCGACCGAGCCATGTTGAAAGGCATCGCTGTTGTGGGATGTGGTCTTGTCTATTATATTAACACAAGGGTAAGGCGGAGATCTGCAAAATCTTTAGCACACCGGGTAAAATGCTGATGGTGATTTCGCCAATCTTTATGTTCTGAATTCAAATTCGGCTAGGTCGACTTTGCTTTTCATTCTTTCGAGGTCGGTAAAAGAAGTACTAGTTGAGTACTGGGGCTGTTATAATCAACTTATCCCCTCCCCCGAATTTACTGGACCCATGCCAAAATTTGAAACCAATATTAACGTCAGTCTTTTCCGAATTCTTTCATTTTTAAGACTCAGAATAAGAGTTTTAAAGAATTTAGATTGGTATATTTAACGCTAACCCTAACCCAGCATAGAATCTGTTTTAACGTCACTCGATACGAAGTAACTATTCTTCATCTGAAATGTCATGCAGTTATTATGTGACTTTCTGAGGAACTGATTAACATGCTTGAATCATCGAACGAGTCTCAAGTAATGGAAGTGAAATAAACCTTATGCATTTCATTCTAACGATCTGAGTAATTTCATTCAATACTCAACATGGATAGTGACATGATTTTAGAAAAAGCATCTAGGATGACGCAAATTCTCTCAAGAATTTTGCTATTCAAATGACTAGTGATTAGATTATCGATTTTATTTTTGCTTTTGAATACTGAGCTGCGTTTTGTTCCATTTCGATTCTTAAACATTAAGAATTTGATCTCTCATTTAATGCTTCAATGTACGAGTAATTGAATTAATAGGTTTATACAGCCCCCTGCTGATTGATGTGGCGTATCGCTGCAGTTGTTTATTTTCAGTCGTCATGTTTTTATCAAATAGCTTCAAGTTTTATGCAATTTATTTCAGTAATCTTCAATTGAATTTTCCAGCAAAATATTAAGTCAACAAATGAAAAGCAATGGAAGAAATTATTGGAGGCTGAAATAAAATAATAGCCCTCTAAAATTCAGAAGCTAACTGAAGTATTTTATGCATACTGTTTATATATCAATGTATATATATCAATGAGGTGAGAGAGGAAAGCCGATAGGTAACAGTGTCATCGAACAGGAAAGTCACAATGAAAAGTAATGTTTTCAAAGACATTTTGACAGTGTTCTACTCCCTGAAAATCAGAATAACCGTTTGACATGAACGCTTCATAAAAGAATCTATCACATTCAGGCTGTATACGATCTCCATCACTTGGGCCATAATAAATACAATCTCATCAAATGCTAAGGCGAAAAATTTAAACAGACAATATTGTTCATCATTAAAAAAAGAATTTACACAGAAATCAGCTTATACGAAAAAAGAAAAAAAAAACTTTAATACATGTACTAAACAAATGCCCTTACACCATCTGATAATGCAATTCTCTGGGATGTCATCCAGCAGAAACACCGGGGCAAAAACGAACAAGCTAAAATAGATCAGACATCAGCAACAGCAGTTGGAAAATAGCTAAACAGAGAGAAAGGAAAACAGCTTGACAACATTGACAAAATTATTTTGCCCGAATGAACCCAACCAGAATCTTTCGCCTTGATAAACGAACAAACAACACTAGTATATATGACACAGTTAAAAATACCACTAATATATGCCACATTTTAGGAGATCATTAAAATGAATTGACTGAATTTTCTTTTTCCAAAAAATAGCATATATAATATAAGATGGAAACTAAGAAATAATGGTTTCTAATTATTATCATAAGTCAACTTCATAATTCATTAAATAATTAACTAATTGATTGCTTGATTAGTCATTCAACCAATCAGCCAACAGTTTTATGGGGAAGGATTAGATGATTAAATAGACTCTACTATTTCATTGGCACTTTATGAAAGTTTAAAGATTAAATTGGTGGGATCTCAACTCTGAACTTAAAGAGCGGAATGCTCTAAAGATTCTGCCACTTACCGCATTGAATCTAGGAAATAATAACAGCAATAACGACAATATGCACAAACACTACCGCAACGATCACCACCAAAATTACAACAGTAATGAAAAAAAAATGCATCGGCCGGGTGATGCATACCCTGCGCGCAGACAAATTTTTTCACAAATTATAGAGTGGCTTACAATGCATTGCTTACTTGTGCTTCTTGATTGAACTGAATTAAGCTTTTTTTTAATCCTTTTTAAGTATCACCATTATAGATTTTTATACTCCGGTGAAATTAAGAAATCAATTCGTAAATAAATGAAACCCTCACTGCACACACACACACACACACACACACATAGTTGCATATCAATGTGTGTATTTATGTGTGTTTGAAGATAAAGCAAATGTTCATCATTTAGAGCCACTCACCCAATGAGTATTTGTACCACATTTGGTGAAAATCCGTTCAGCCGTTTTCCAGTAATTTTGCAAACACACAGACAGACAAAGACGAGTTGTTACAATACCCTGCTTTCGCAGGGTATTGTAATCACTCAGCAATAAAAATGTCATCAGAAAACAAACAAAAAAAAGCATAAGAAATATCGAGTCGCATCAGTAATGACAATAATAAAAACAGCAACAACAAACGCCACCAGGACGAAAGCAATATACCCCTCTCTTGTAAAATATATAAGAAATACAGCAATCCTGGCCCTAACCAGAGCCACAACTTTAATTCAAAATTGTCTCCAGCCATGAGACGGTGGTTATGGGAGAGCTGACAAAAATGATGATAATAGTAACATTCGCAATGAAAATGATAACGATGAAGATGTCAATGATTTTGATAATAATAATATTAATAATAATAATAATAATAATAATAATAATAATAATCCTTTCTGCTAAATTCACAAGGGCTGAAATTTTAGAAGAGGGGCTAGTCGATTACAGTACTCAACTGGTACTTAATATTCGACTGGTACTTATTTTATCGAGCCAAAAATTATGAACGGCAAAGTAGACCTCGGCGAAATTTGATTAATAATAATAATCCTTTCTGATATAGGCACAAATCCTAAAATTCAGGGGAGGGGTAAGTCGATTACATCGACCCCCAATGCGTTACTGGTACTTGTTTAATCGTTTCCGAAAGGATTAAAAGCAAAGTCGACCTCGGCGGAATTTGAACTCAAAACGTAAAGATGGACCAAATGCCGCTAAGCATTTTGTCCGGTATGCTAACGATTCTGCTAACTCGCTTCCTCAAATTAATAATAATAAAGCATATATTGCGAATTGTACTAGTAATACTAAAAATATAGTTATAAAGTAGTAGTAGTAGTAGTAGTAGTAGTAGTAGTAGTAGTAGTAGTAGTAGTAGTAGTAGTAATAGTGTTTGTTGCTTTTCTTGCAATAGCTTTGGTAATAACAATAGAGATAACAGCAAAACTGCCTTAAACCCTCGAGTCGCTATGACAATCCTCGACTCATATAATAGGAAGATAAAAAACATAATGAGATGGAACAGACATTGTGAACGGTCTATGTAGATTGAATCAACGTTCTAGGAATTGAGAAGTCTTTGAGACAAGTCCTACAAAATGTTGAAAGCCAGTCTACTGGTCTATATACAACGATGCAAGGGTATGTTGGTGACATGAGTAAAGTATCACTACAGCGACACGATAAGATGTTGGAATTCTTAATCCTTAATCAGTTCCAGGCCACTAACAATAATATACCCATATTATTTTAGAGGGAAACACTGGAGAAATGGTGAATCTGTTTCAGCAAAAGACCACGAGCATAAGTACACACACACACGTTATATTGAGACTAATCGAAACAGCAAGAGAATATTTACACTGTCGATCACTCTATTAATAATTGTAACTAAATTTCCTTCAGATCACGATCTAGCTTCATAAAGAGATCAGCGCTTTACATTTATTATATATGACACTTAGATATCATAGACATCATAAATAATACATTTACTTTGTGATTGTTTCACTACTATTATGGAATGTATGGTTGAAGATATTCTGCTTTGATGAGGTCCTATTACGTCTAAAACGTGACTGCAGCTATGTTCGGTAATAGTAAAATGCATTAATCATTGACAGATATTTTCTTTTACCGGTTACGCTTCAGAGTTAACGTTTTATGAAACGTTTATTAATTACGATAATGTTAAATATACTATGCATCTCTAAATATATGACGTCAATGACATGACTTTAAAGACTATATTTAAGTTTACTCGATAACATGTGATGTAGAGCTAAAAATCGAGAGCAGGATATGCTGCATTGAAGTGACATGCACACAATTCATTCTTTATTAATTTCATATAATTTTATGAAAGTGAAATTAGAAGAGTGCAACAAGGGTCGGTTAATTCCTAATAAAATCTATTCTCTTACTCCTCTGGTGACTGCAAAAAAAGTTTGTAAAACAAACGATTTCTTCCGATTTATTTAGTTTCGGTCATAACCCAAATCTTTAATAGTGACTCACTAAACTCGTAATTTTCCTGAAAACCACTATATTTTAGTCACAGGAAGTGAGGTCATATTAGATTCATTTACCTTTCAAGGTTAGATTTCTTTTAAATGAAGCGCGAAATTGCATATCAGTATTTCCTTGTCAGTAGCATAATTTCTGTTCTGCTACTCTCTTCGATTTCGTTGAAGTACAGTTATCAGAATAGATTAACAGATAATTTGATTTGCGACAGGGCTTAATGTTACATACTTTGTGTGCAAATGAACATAATGTGTTATATTTCTTTTTCTTTTCAACAACTACACTATTCTCAAAAATTTTGTAACATAATTTCCTGAAGTTGTTATTGATTTTATTCTTTTGATGTTTATGATTGGATTGCTAGTGATGGCAATTCAAGCTAGGGATAACTACATTTTAAACCATTTGATCTAACTGCATCTATCAAAGTGAAGTCCATTATTTCAAAACGGGTATTGTAAAAAGTACATTAGAAGGATAATAAATTTTGGTAATTGGTCGAGTGTTGGAAATCATACTACATTCACCCCACCAAAATAGCAAGTAACAAGTAATTCTTTCGTTTTCTGTTCAATTTGCAAGAAAAGTACATAAAAATTATTATAAAGAACAAAATGTAACAATTGGTGAATGCGGAGTCAAACTGTGTAATGCATTTCAATAATTTAGTTGTTTCGTAGTAGATTAATATCGAGCCACATTTAGTAAGTGGAATGCCTACAGAGTATAATATTAGCGGAAAAGTAATATTTGTTTCCTCACTAGAAAAATGCACTCTAATACGAACTGTGAAATATAGACAGTGAACGAGGAAGAGACAATAATCATACAAATGAACTAAAATACCTAGGCATGATTAGAACATATTTAATGCTTTCTGCCTGACCATAAACTTGTCGCACGAATATCTATAGACTATTTAATTTGCCAGGGACAATATTCCTTTGAGAAAAAGTATGATTAATACTTTTTACGGTAATTGTGTCTGTTGAAACTTAGAATATGTCCTCCTGCTTTTATCTTGATAATTTTCTCTCTCATACTTTGACGTTGTTGTGTTCTGTTGATACTGCTTAATCTGACGTTAGTCCTGTATGAACAAATCTATCACCAAAGACATTCTAGCCGAGCTCGTCCATTTTTTTTATTGCTTTTTTTTCCACTTCTCATATTGCAATCATTTTTAAATGGAAGTAAGAAAGAGTTCAAGTTACATTCCACTGATACTTCTAGTAATTTAGACTAGACCGATATCGTAAAGGATTCCACATTTCAGGATTCCTGATATGGTGTCTAAATCATGTACTGTCTTCTTCTTCTTCTCCTCCTCCTCCTCCTCCTCCTCCTCCTCCTCCTTCTTCTTCTTCTTCTTCTTCTTCTTCTTCTTCTTCTTCTTCTTCTTCTTCTTCTTCTTCTTCTTCTTCTAAATCTTTTTAAAATTTTTCTTCAAAC
>NC_068981.1:76438727-76441406 GCF_001194135.2 Octopus bimaculoides | reverse complement strand
TTCTTCTTCTTGTTCTTCTTCTTCTTCTTCTTCTTCTTCTTCTTGTTCTTCTTCTTCTTCTTCTTCTAAATCTTTTTAAAATTTTTCTTCAAACTACATTTTTATCTTTTTATTATTGTTACTCTTGTTTTTGTTATTATTATTATCATTATTATTATTATTATGATTATTATTATTATTATTATTATTATTATTGCCTTTGCACAGCTTCTAACGCTGAAGATGTAATACGGTGTCAGCTGTTCACTATCAGTGAACTAAGGTAACACCTCTTATTTTTCGAGCATCTTCCGGAGTATTCGCGCAGTTCCAAGCAGTGCTGTTTTCTACAAGTGCTCCGCCTTTATTGCAGCCCCTATTTGCTCCACGTACTTCTCGAGGTTTTTGCTCACTGTTCCCTGGGCTCCGACAATTATTGGTACTACTGCTACCTTTTTCATCGACCACAACTGCTTAACTTCCCAAGCTAACCTGTCATATCTCTCGACTTTTCTTTCTTCCTTATCGCATACCTTGCTGTCAGCTGATCCAGCATAGTTTGTTTTGTTTCTCAATCAAGACTATGTCCAGCTTCCTATTCTCTATTTCATCTGTCGGGTCGATACAATAAGTACCAGTTGTACACTGGGTAGATATAATCGACTTAACCCCATCCCCCAAATTGTTTACCTTGTGGTAACATTTAGAATAATTTTTATTATTGTGATTATCATCATCCTCATCATCCTCATCATCCTCCTCATCATCATTATCAGCAGCAGCAGCAATAGCAGCAACAGCAGCAGCAGTACTAGTAGTAGTAGTAGTAGTAGTGGTAGTGGTAGTAGTAGTAGTAGTAGTAGTAGTAGTAGTAGTAGTAGTAGTAGTAGTAGTAGTATCGTTGTTGCTGTTGCTGTGTTTATATTTCAAGTTACAACTAAGAAATTAGAATGAATGATTAAGAATGAGAATATATGCCATATCAATATTTTTTTCTTTACATGCAGGAATGCTATATATTCAAAATTCTGTTCTGAAATTCAAAGAAAATTATGAAATTCCTTAAATTATAATTTCATTAGCTGTTCACGAGTATGCGCTTTTAGTGTTTGTATGACAACATCTATATGAAAAATGCATACTTTCGTATATTATGTATGTATCTATATATATATATGTGTGTGTGCGTGTGTACTGCTTATTATTATTATTATTATTATTATTATTATTATTATTATTATTATTATTATTATTATTATCATTATTATTATTATTATGTTAATTCAAGTTGTGTTGGAGCTCATGTAGTCTTGAAATACGTAGCGGGCTTGCTACCTGCAGCCTACAGTATACCATGTTTTCCCTTTACAACTAATAGTTACCTGATGATTCTGACCGTGTAAAGGAGGTAAATGTTTGGTTACAACACTTCTGGGTACTCTATTCCTATTTCATTTGTATTTTACCCTTCGATGCCTTTTGATTCTGTCACCAATGACCCAACAAATATTTGTACTATCTTCACCTTTTTCATTTTTCACCGTCGAGCTATCTCATATTTAAGAGAGTTGCATATGTCCATATTTTCGCGGTTCGTCTTGACTATTCGTGGATCAGAGAGCCAAGCACCATAAATTATATAGCACATGTAGTTCACCTTGTCTACCATCACTATGTTCGAATTGTGGTGCTCAAACACCTTTCTGTTTGAATGGGGAAATCCCACAGGATTTTCTAGGTCTCCGATTCAATCACTCTCTGCGGTTTGTGTTCGTACAATGTCTTCCCTCTCTCTAAACCCACTCAGTTTCCAGTGCAGCACTTTCGCTACCTCATCGTGTCACCACATCTTATATTGGTGTTGGGCAGGTCAAAGACGTTTGTTCATAATATGGGCAATGATTTCGTCAGATCTATTACAGATTCGGTACAATAGAAACACTTGCTCATCATACCATTTACCCGAAGATTTTTACCTATTGTTATCTTTATTTTTAACACGTTAGTAGCAAAATATTAGCCGTATAGATATAAAAATGAGTACACTTAAAGTAAAAATTAATAACTCACCTGTAGTAGCGACACACTGCCACAAGAACAATTACAGCCGCAATAAGAAGAATAAATAAGGAGCCAGCAAGGCCCCATAATGTGGATCTGTAGGTTCTTTCTATTCGTATTATATTGTGTTCACCAACGGGTCTTTCTTCGTCAACAGGACCTGAGAATATTTAAGCAAATATATATATATATATATATTTACCAACGTAAACAAGAGACAGATACAGCAAAAATATAGTGTCATGATATTATAAGCCGAAGAGGCAATAGTGCTTATTGAACTCCGTAGACTTTCGTTTCCAATGCATTTGGTGGTACAAAAGTCTATGTTTTTTAACATTTTGATCTCTTCAATTCGCATGCGCGCATGTGTGCGTGGGAGTGTGTGTGTGTGTGCGTGCACGTGGGCACGTACGTATACCATAGACTATCATTTACGAGTGGTAGCGAAGTGACATCATCACAAAACAGCTACTGGTCCATAGTTTTCACACGGCTCAACTTGATATAAAACAGAAAATAGAACAGGAACAACAACAACAACATCAAGTCGAAGAAGACGGAGAAAAAGAAGAAGAAGAAGAAGAAGAAGAAGAAGAAGAAGAAGAAGAACAACAACAACAACAACAACAACAACAA
>NC_068981.1:76436539-76438604 GCF_001194135.2 Octopus bimaculoides | reverse complement strand
AAGAAGAACAACAACAACAACAACAAGAACAAGAACAAAAAGAAGAAGGAGAAAAAGAAGAAGAAGAAGAAGAAGAAGAACAACAACAACAACAACAACAACAAGAACAAGAAGAAGAAGAAGGAGAAGAAGAAGAAGAAGAAGAAGAAGAAGAAGAACAACAACAACAACAACAAGAACAAGAAGGAGAAGAAGAAGAAGAACAATAATAAGGGTAATAATAGTAATAAAAAATAATAATAGCAGCAGTAGACATAGCAGCAGCATCAGTAGTAGTAGTAGTAGTAGTAGTAATGATTTCAGAGTTTTGGCACTCGGCCAGTAATTTCGGTGGAGGGGGTAAAGTTGAATACAACGACTTCAGTGTTGAACTGTTACTATTTTATCGACTCCAAAGGATGAACAGTAAAGTCGATTTTGGACGAAATGCTGCTAAGCATTTTAACCGGCGTGCTTTACAGTACCAAACATTGTCTAGTTTTTTCTTTAAGTGTTTATGTCGTTTCATGAAAATATTTCTTATATACATATAAGACATCTGAGATTTTTAAACAATTTTTATCTTGTCTCTTCAGTCATGCATGGATGAAGAATAAGAGATATTTTAAATTATCTAGAAAGTTTGAGGCTACACAAGAATGCTTGCACATTTTTACTACGACAAAAGACAGTTTCTTTTAAAGATCTCTTTACCATGATTACAGGAAATCAACATTCTGTATTCAGTGCGTTTGGTCAATTTACGCCCAGGTTCGTAAGGATTTCTTGTATTTGTACTAGTCAACAACGTTTTAAGGGAAGGATATCATCGATTGATTTGACCCCTGTATTATACATTTCTATCGACGTTGGAACAATGATGCAGAAACTCAAATTAGCATTTCAATACCACTGTAGCTATAAGAGGTAAAACAAACTAAAGCACTAACCAATAACTGAAGGTTAATATCGTGTTCGCCATGTCTAAATGCCATTGTAAATTTTGTCGTATTTTCCATTTCTTTATCCTCCTTCCCTTCCTCCTTCGATTCCCCTCCTCCTCCTCCTCTGTTCTTTGCATCTTCTAGCATTTTTAACTTTCTTTTCTCTTCATCTTTCTATTTATTGCTACGGCTGCAGCTACTACTACTACTACTACTACTACTACTACTACTACTACTACTACTACTACTACTACTACCACCACTGATTCTTATAATTGTTTTCAGATGTATTATTACTATTCCTTCACTCTTTCTTTCTCTTCTTAATTATCTTGTTTAGTTTCCTTTATATATCGGCGTAAAAGTGTATGTGCTCTTTCCTCGGGGCAATTAACAGAAACGAATATTTTCCTGATTTATCCTGACTAATTGAATTTCACTTATTGTTAGTGGTGTTTTACATCTTCTCATGAACAAATTGCTACATTTATCTCTTTTATACAACACAACAATACACTCAAACAAATACATAAATACAAGCACATAAAATCACACGTTCTTGTGAATATATGTCGACGGTTATAAACAGGTTTAAACTAACACAATTAGCCTTAAGAGAAATAGCAGGTTAAGTAATTTGAGAAAAGATGTATGTTTATGACGAGAAGAAGTGAATATATTTCTACGCGTTTCTGTAATTTAACCTGGTAATGCAAATGCGGCAAAATGTTTTATTAAATTTAATCAACTGCAAAGAACGGTATTAATTTAATGACGATACACTTCTAACACAGCAGGCAAAAACAAGAAAAAAAAAAAAAGAAAACAACAACGTATGTGGAGAGTAATTGATTCTCAAGATTATGCTGGCTTTCAAAGAGAGCGGATCACCAGTAAAGAGACTGTAGAATGTCAAGCGTCATTGCGATCGTTGTTTTTTTTTTTTATATATATAATTTTTATTCTTTTCTCGATTTAAGCATGAAATTTACAGGATCTATTTTAAAACGGGGGCCACAGTTTTCATTAATGTTTTACGTAGTGTTTTTGGTACGGAAAGACTTTCAAACTTCGTATACTTATCTATTTTGTGTTATAGAACAGAAAAATATTTTTGTATTCGAATTTATTTCATGTAAAAA
>NC_068981.1:76435160-76436255 GCF_001194135.2 Octopus bimaculoides | reverse complement strand
TAACCCTAACCCTAACCGTAGGGTTAGGGTTACGGTTAGGGTTAGGTTTAGGGTTAGGGTTAGGGTTAGGGTTAATTGTTTCAGAATCGTTTGTTTTTGTAGTCGGCACTTAATGTATATCGGCTGAATGGACGTCAATGATTGGTTGAAATTACAGAAATACGACAACTATAACATGGAATAACTTATGGATTTCTTTTTTTTTTTAAGAAAACTAAGAGAAAAAGATGTTTTATATGACACATTCTACCAGTGTTCCAAGTTTCAAAGTGTTTCGTTAATGAAAAATGTGGCCCCCGTTTTAAAAAAGATCCAATTTGCAAAGACATTCTTGTCTTGATGGAAGCGCTAATTCTTTCTGAATTGATGTAGAGCTGATGTTTCCATTATATATTAATTAGAATAGCATATAGTCTGAGTGTAGAAGGAAATTTAGCTGCTGTGTGTAGCAATTTCCGTCGAAATCAACTAAGGTATACTCGAATTATATTGTTTCTTTTCTTTCCTTATGTTCGTCATTCTTCTTAGGAAAATCTGAAGGAATCTTTCAATGGATTTAATCGAACAAAATGACTCTCCTGCTTATTTCATCTGGAATTCAATTTTTGCTATCGATTGCTGAGCCGCTACTACGTAGGACATTGTCAAATACAGCACGAACTAAATTTTTAAAGTAGTGTAAATTTCAACTCTGACACGACATAGACACATACGTCATACAGACCTCAATATGCCACAGGCTTCTATAGAGTTTCCGTCTAAAAATATCACCCACAATTATTTCTCAAGCGAGGATATTTGTTTCATTCTACATTTGAATAGAACCTGAAGTCGGATAACTGAGAAATTATCCTCAGTCATACAACCTTAAATACGTACATACATAGAAACACACATTTATATATGAGTGTGTGTGCATGTGTGTGTACGCACGTATGTGTGCATGTGTGTGTACACACGTGTGTGCACGCGTGTACATGTACGTATATATGTATGTAAGTATATTCTTGTATCCTTTTAGTGGTTTTAGGCAACGGACTGCAATAATCCTTAACCACAATCTTATTCATATATATATATATATATATATATATA
>NC_068981.1:76433262-76434077 GCF_001194135.2 Octopus bimaculoides | reverse complement strand
ATTTAAGGAATGGAGAAAACGCATGTTATAATTGCATACTATATTCCTACATATGTTTCAAATGATTACAACCTATGTGATCCATAGGGATCTGTGATATTAAAATTGTAACCTTCTCTTCAGGGAATGCATGGGAATCATCTTAAACGTAATACATTATGACCGAGTATGAAAACAATAGATGGATAAGGTTATGACGTGATTCATTTGAAAAAAACCGTTAGAGAATTGGACGCTACCGGATAGTGGGTTGGACAACACATACATATAAATGTATGAACATACAGGCATACATATATATATATATATATATACATATATATATATGTTTGTACATGTATACATAAATATATATGTATATGTGTATATGTGTGTGTATGTATGGGTGCGTGTGTGTGGTGTGTGTGTTTTTATGACTGTGTCTCACTCCACTGCATGAAAACCGGTGCTGGTTTCTTTACTCCCCTGTAGCATAATAGTTCAGCAAAAAACAATGTTTAAATGACGATAAACATTACTTCTCGGTTTAGGTATTGCTTTCATCTCATTTAGAGATTTTCTTACAAGCTAATTATATATATACGCTAAAGTTAAATTCAACTTGCGATGAAAGTAAACAAAGTTTGTTTTAGAAGCGTTGAGATGTATTGAAAGTATCGTTACTGGGCAGTTTAACTTAATGGTAAAGCACTTGACATGTAATCTCAGAGATGTGAGTTCGAGCCTCATGGCTGGTCGGTAACGTATTTTTATGCCATGTATGGATAATTTATCCTGATCACGCTATTTATTAGCATTATCACTCGTTTATATAT
>NC_068981.1:76431056-76432540 GCF_001194135.2 Octopus bimaculoides | reverse complement strand
ATATATATATATATATATATATATATACATATGTATATGCTTGTGTGACTCTGTCCCCGCTGACAGGTGATATTGGTGATTTTACGTCCTAGGAAATTAGCAGTTCGGCATAAGAAACCGATTGAATAAGTACTAGGCTTACAAAGAATCTGTCCTGAGTTACACACACACACACATATTTGTATACACACACATTCACACGTCAGCATGTATGGATAGATGTATGAATGTAATGATGTGTGTTTTGGTGTGTCTCTAAGCGTGTGTACTTTTGTCTGACAAGGAGACTTGTCATCGTAGAAATCAAAAGCGATAACGATTTCTAGGTTGAGCAGAAGCTGTTCCGCGGATTCAATTCTTCATATATGTATTGGTTCAAAAACTACGCAAACCTGATCAGATTTTTCGTATGTTCTTTTGAGTTTACTCTCGTTTGAAATAGGTCGAAGGTGATTCCTTTGCGAAATGTGTTCTTCAACATTCTCGCACCGAAAATTAATGATTTTCAAATAATTAAATCATACCATTTTTACATTACTCAAATCTGTATTTCGGCTTAACTTTGGAAAATTTTAGACATGTCAACGAGTGTGGTTTTACCTAGTCAATCAGCCTGTTAGGAAAAAACAAAACAAAAACAAAAACAAAACTGCCAAAATTTTCTTTTTTACAAATTGACACATTGATTAAACCTAGATACATTACGCGTAAATTAAATATAACAGGATATTTACATCTAAAACGACTTTGTTCATACAAAGTTTGATAAAAGGTGACCTGGAGATAAAGAAAAACAACGAAATCAATAAGTTCTCTTTAAAGATAGTTATGTCAAGTCTGCACGTTAATTATATCTGTATATGATTTGGTTCCGCCATATAAGTCTCACATGAAAGGCCAGACTCGATATATATATATATATATATATACACACGTTGTCGGTACAAATATTAATCATGAAAGTAATTTAATTAGATGTTTTATCCTATAAAACCAATTAAACTGCCATATGAAAAATGTAAAGTGTGTTTAATACCAAATGTGATTTCAAATTTATGCTGCTTTAATATACTTGGATGACAGAATTCTTCGAAAATATGGCCACCTATTTTTTTTCTTTATTCATGGCTTAGTGGTTTTTATTTATTCATTGCTTAGTGCTACACTAATGATCGTGAGATCGTGATTTCAATTCCTAGACTGGGTGGTGCGTTGTCTTTTTGTGCAAAACACTTCGTCTCACGTTGCTCTACGATCACTTGGACACCTGACACGTAGATCACCTGTTCAGACAACGTCGATTTAATGGAAAGTGTGAGCTAATGTGAGATACGAACATTTCATCACTATAAGTAAATTATTTGTGCAGGTCATTAGGCAAAAACCTAAACACTAATACGTCGTATATATATATATATCTATCTATATATATATATATATATATATATATAAAGGTATGAGAGGTGTTGGTATCCTTGGTACCC
>NC_068981.1:76429452-76430927 GCF_001194135.2 Octopus bimaculoides | reverse complement strand
TATATATATATATATATATATCATCGGCATTGGGCTCGTCAGTTTCTATCCTGTCTCTTTGACAGATGTTTGTGCCGAAAGTGACTGTGGCGTCCAGGTCGGTGGTGAAAGAGTCGTGGGTAGAACTCGCAAGGGATGGTCGGTGCAGGTCGAGCATGTTGAAGACGCTCCCTTCTCCTGCGTTAGGCCTCCTCATTCTGTTGTCTGTTCTGCTCGAAGGAACTGGCTCCATTGCGGATAACAGTCCTTCAGGCTGTCCTATCAATGGTGATCTGTTCCCATGAGGATGGCTAGATGGTAACTTGAGCCAAGGTCTGTTTGTGATGGTCTTTAAAACCGAATTTCGGACCTCCACTGGGTCTTGTTCCGATTGCAAGTTCTCTGTAGAGCATGATCCCTGGGAGACGAGAGGGCTCCATACATTGGACATGTCCTGCTCAGTGGAGACGATGACGAAGAATGGTGGTTTCGACATTTGGTACGGGGGCGCGGCGAAGAACCCCATTGTTGGTAACGTGATCTTTCCATTGTATGTTGAGGATCTGTCGTAGCTTCGATTACTGGAAGCATTCAAGGCGCTTGAAATCACGGCGGTACAACGTCCAAGCCTCACAAGCATAGAGTAAAATTGACAGGACAATGGTACGGAATACCATGACCTTTGTTCGGATGGTCAACACGCGTAATTGAAGAATACAAGTTGGATTAGTCTGCCGAATATGGTTCTCTACGTGGAGGACTTCGAAAAGATACTTCGAAGTATGTGAAGTGTTCAACTTCTTTTAGAGGTTGGCCGTTGATTCTAATGTTTATGGGTGAACTGTTCTGGTGTTTCATGTGTGCATCTGCATCGCGAAGCGTTCGTAAGCCGTGTTGTAAAGATCGGCCTTCCTTTGTAGGCTATCTGCTGTCCGGCTCGGAGTGGCATTGTCGTCGGCATACTACATCTCACGGACTGAGATGGCGGAGTTCCTCGTCTTTGCTCGGAGACGTGCGAGATTGAAGAGTTAGCCATGTTGATGTCTTGTGGGATTTTGTTGGACATGGAGGACATGTACAAAGATAAACAGGTTCGTGGCAGGACGTATCCTTGCTTAAGACCCCCAGTGATGGGGAATGGGTCTGTGAGAGCATTTTCATGGCATACCTTACCTACCATGCCAGCGTGGAGGAAGCTGACCAGGGGAAATGAAGTCCTCCGGACATCTTAACCGGGCAAGGAGAGCCCACATTGCCAGGCTGGGACTCAAGAAGGACGTCTGCCGGGAGGATGAAGAGGCGACTGAGTAGTATACGGGCGATGATATTAGCTGCAATACTTGGGAGTGAGATGTCCCAATAGTTGTTGCAATCCTTTCGGCCTCTCTTCTTGTAGATGGTGATGACAGTTTCATCGCGGATGTCGTTTGGTGGGCGGTGGGGTCTTGCTTTCTGACATCTTGAGAATAAGGAGCAGGGAAAGAAGGGATATATAT
>NC_068981.1:76428680-76429281 GCF_001194135.2 Octopus bimaculoides | reverse complement strand
ATATATATATATATATATATACAAACACACATACACACACAATATATGTATACATATATACATATATATATATGCGTATGTGGATGTGTATGTACTTATACACATACGTATGTACAGACAGACAGACAGACAGATAGATAGATAGATAGATAGAAAGATAGATAGATAGATAGATAGATAGATAGATAGATAGATTCAGTATACGCAGCTGAGGAATGATTAAATCAAAATAGCCATCTATGTGTCATATTTAATATATACGCATTATCGATAGATCTGTTATTGCTGTATTTCCTTCTGTAATATCTCTTACGGAGTCGCTGTGTTAAGTGCACAATAAATATGAGTGAGAGAAGAAAACCTCCCCGGCCGGAGGTGACGAATTCTCGTTCCAGCATGTGGTTGGCTACTTGTACGTATCCTTTTGAAAGACCCAAAAGTACCTATTACATTTGGCAGTGTCGTTGACACTGCTAGGGGTGACTTTTTTTCGCTCTTTGATATTTATTCTGTTTTTAACACTAGGAGATGGTATCTCAGGGCAAATAGAGTAGTAACATAGTATAGGCGAATGTCTGTCAGTCTATCTATATACACGCAC
>NC_068981.1:76423474-76428670 GCF_001194135.2 Octopus bimaculoides | reverse complement strand
TATATATATATATATACATATATATACGACGGGCTTCTTTTAGTTTTCGTTTACTATATCCACTCACAAGGTTTTGGTCGGCCCGAGGCAACAGAAGAAACTTGCCCAAAGTGTCATGCAGTGGGACTGAATCCCAAACCAACCATATGCTTGGGAACCAAACTTCTTACCATGCAGCCACTGTTGCACATCAGCCGCTATGTTTATCACTTCACTATTTCCTATACTTATGTTACATAAACTTCATTTGGTTTGTTTATTTAGACATTCTGACTCCTACCGATATCCGTAATCTCAAACGTAACCCCGTCCGTCTTCAGCTGTTAAGCTGTATAGATACATTTCTGCTCCCATACCAGCATTAAATAGACAATATCATGTAACACCTAAATGATTTCTCATTTAAAATCTCTTGTCGGATTTTTTGCGTATCGTATGTACACACACACACACACACACACACAAACGCACACAAGTTGCGGAAGTATTTGTGAAAAAGGAAAGCTAAATACCAACTAAATGTCGTTTAAATTACAACCTACCGGTCTTAGAAAAATTAGAAAATATGCATGATGTGGTTCTGCGTGTATTGAGCTACGAATAATGAAATGACATATCATACACTACGGGAAGAATATTAAATCAGAATTAATCATATATTTTGTGTATGCATTAGGCTTTAATCATATATATTTTTTTTTTTAGTTAAGGTTATCTTGATACATTTACCATATTTTTTCTCTGCTAATTCTACAATTTAAATAAGTGTCATTAAAAGTAATTCATTCATGTCAGTTTTGAAAGACTGAAAATCACTCTCCAGCTATATATTCTATACAGTTAACATTAGAGTTTGATTATATAAATCTAAGACTATCGTCTCTACTATCGAGTAAACAAGAAGTAAAGAAATTTTAAACATTTACGATCTTACAATTATTTACAAAACAATGTGCAGGAACAGCTTTGATGTTCATGCAGAATTTTTGGATATGTACAAAATATAGTCTATTAGAAAATTTACAGTTTATAGTACAGATGCAATTTCCTTGGGTTACGACAAAAGGCGTGCGTTTGATTCACATGAAGGTTATTTTTTTTTAATGTAACTTTTTGGAGACATCAGAGGCCTACGTATAAATGCGTATATATTATGAATTAGTAATTTATCAATGTGTGCAAATAAATAAGAATATGAATTTAAATGTATTTATCATTTCGGATTAACAACAATTAAATGTGAAGCAAAAAAGAAGCATAAATACAGTGCTAGGTACATCCAATATCTAGAAACGTAGATTTTATGGAAACATTGATGGACGTGTGGTACTGAAATTAGTAACCAAATGTCCTATAGTTATGATTATCTTTATATCCCTAGATTTCTAGAGAGGATAAATCGTGAGCAATTGTTTAACATTCTTAGTATACAGTTAGCGTTAGAATGATATTTCTCTAGATTATAATTTTCACTAACCAATATGTAACATTGTCTGAATGCGTTTACAGAAATATGCATTTAGTAACGTATAAATGAAGTGTAGAAAATGTTACACTAAATGGAATTTATTAATCAATCGATCTACACCTATCTGTTGCCCTCTCTCGCCCCCCCCTCTTTCTCTCTCTCTCTCTATGTATCTATCTTACTCTCTCTCCCTTTCTCTCTCTCTTTCTCTCTCTCCCTTTCTCTCTCTCTTTCTCTCTCTCTTATTCTATATATACATGTTTGTTTCTCTATCTACGTACAATGCAAATGCGAGTTCGTATAAGTTATTGTGTGTATATGTCTTTGTGTGCATATGTCTGTGTGTGTTTGTATGTATATTTGTATGTATATATTCATATTTAGCTTACACCCGCCGATGTTTTCTCTCGTACCTCCATGACCATAGGTAGAGTCGAGCCGGTGCACATTTCCTCGTATGAGCTTGAAGTTATAGCGTGTAGATTTACATATTCAATATATATATATAAAAAAAATAGACTCATATATCCAAATATATGCAAGTTAGATTTAGATATTGTCTGCCCAAGAAAGTTAAGTGCTATGAAAGTATCTATGAATAGAGAAAATAATATAAAGTGAGATAAAGATGTAACATAGAACAACTTTTATGAAAGGCAGTAAAACATTGAGATAAAGGAAAACAGATTTTTAGATATAAATAAAAAGATCGGTAATGTGAGTAGACAAATTACAAAGAGAAGTCAAATAATATGTGTGTATGTGTGCGGGCGGGCGCGCGTGTGTGTAGTGTGTGTGTGTGTGTGTGCGTCTGTGTATGTGTGTGTGTATGTGAAAATAACCAGCTACTAACATATGAAGTAGGTGTTATTGGTCAAGTGTTAGTGAGGTGTAATGACTTGATCCTACAAAATAATTCCGGCTATGAAATTTTTTTCGAATTGTGCTCATAAAATGTGGTGAGGAATAGGATAATAACAAAACTATCATAAATCCTTTCCCAGTAGTAGCTTTCTCAGAGTAGCCTTGACATTTATGCCTGGTAATCACAAACTGCTTCATTTGTACCACAGAATACAATATGTAAGGGGAAATCACGGAATAATAAAAACAATACTTTTAGTAGTAATGTGAAATAATGGAGATGAAGGAATGTCAAAATTGGTTAAGTATCTGACTAAATATCTTTTAATATATATACTTATGTTCCTCTGCTTTCTCAACTTTAATAAATTTGTTGACACCAGTGTCAATAAAATAAAGTTTTGTTGCGTGCAGAGAATACTTTCGAGATTCTTTCACACACCATTACACATTTGTGTTATTATGCCACCGTT
This sequence comes from Octopus bimaculoides, assembly GCF_001194135.2. Taxonomy (NCBI): domain Eukaryota; kingdom Metazoa; phylum Mollusca; class Cephalopoda; order Octopoda; family Octopodidae; genus Octopus; species Octopus bimaculoides. The sequence goes on along the minus strand of NC_068981.1, from coordinate 76,425,865 downwards.
AGAAATTGATAAAAAATTTCGGTTGTGTAAAATAAGTTTCGATATTTCAAAATAAAATTTCAAATAATCAAGTGAAATTTACAACCTGGCACAATATACGAAGAGTCTCATATAAATGAATTACAAAACCAGAAGTACACTTCCTCTCAGTCATCTAAAGCTCGCAATTGCAAAGCAGCATACTTTAAAACGATAAACGATAAACGTCGCCCTTTCAAAGCCTAGCCAAGCTCATGGGCCCGGTTTCCCGGTTTCTATGGCGTATGTGTCCCCCCCCATCTGGACGGGACGCCATTCCATCGCAGCGTTACTCAAGAAGCAGGAAGAAAGAGTGAGAGAAATTTGAGGCGAAAGTGTACAACAGGGGTCGCCACCACCCCCTGCAGGAGCCTCGTAGTGCTTAGGTATTTTCGTTCAATAAACACTCACAACGCCCGGTCTGGGAATCGAAACCGTGATCCTCCGGCTGCGAGTCCGCAGCGCTAACCACTGGGCCATTGCGCCTCCACATAATTTGAAACACATGCAGTAAAACATTAGGTCAAGTAATTAACAGAATAAACCACTTCTTATCACAACAATTTACATGAAGAACAGCATTTAAGCTTTTAAATTTTAATGTCGCACTCGCGAAAAGAAACTGCAAAGAAAATACAAAGTAAAGTAAGTTTCGTACTCATTATGGAGATAAAGAAAATCCACCCTTTCTTTTTGATCTTCGAAGAAACTATACGTACATTTCTAACATCAAACGTTTTGGCAAAATTACAAGAACATACTCGAAGCGTCTAGATCCTGAAGGAATTGTTGTAGTTATCCAGATCTTTTACCACTCACAAAAAACACTACTTAATGTCTAGAATCTGGAAACTGAGAAAACAAAATATTCCAAGCAAAATAGCATTATGCAGACATACCTTTTGTCTTCAACATACACTACTAATTCCTCAAAAACTCATCTTTGATATCATCAACTCACGCATAGCCTCACCCATTTAAAATATTTATTAAGAATATGTCAATGAACAAATGCCCAAACAACAGCAACAATTATTTCTTTTCAATGAAGTTGACTGACTCGGACAAATGAAATCTATATGATGTCATGTGTATTTTTATTAACCATACTGCTGTCTTTGTTTTAACAAATTAACAGAAAAATTGCCCAGTTAGTGTTGCCAATACATGACGCTATGTTATTCTCATGACTGACTCCAGAATTCTTGTACACATTACATCATCAACTTCATGGATAAAATGTTTATACACATGACATTAAAAATCACATAATCATATTGCCATGATGATATAACCTACGTTGGGGGAAGTCTAACACTTTCAATGCAATTAAATTCCATTACAAGGCAATATTGAGTAAGCTTTGTAGATCAAAAGAAGACGAAGGCCTATATCTTAAGATGTCGGTAATCCAAGTGTGAAACTCATTCCATATGGATTATTAATGTTCATAGTTTGTCTATCTCTTAAGATTTATGCTGATGAGTTTTATGTGAAAGTTGTAAAGTAATAATTACAAGAATAATAGTTATCATACAAACGTGATTAAAACATTTCAGAGAAGTGTAAAGCTAAAGTGTAGTTTATTTTAAAGTGCTGTATGTAGGAATTAGCGACAGTTATGTAATATCTTTATACAAGATATAGCACCAGCTTTATACACATACACACATACACACACAAAAAGAAACGCACACATATGTACGTTTATAAATATATATATCTATAGATAGATAGATAGATAGATAGATAGATAGATAGATAGATAGATAGATAGATAGATAGATAGATAGATAGATGATAGATAGATGGATGGATGGATGGATAGATAGATAGATAGATAGATAGAGACACATGAGGGAAAAAGAAAGGTTAAGATGTAAAATGCATGACTGAGTGGCAGGGAGAACGAAAAATAGAAATAGAAAGTGGGATGTAGGAGAACATAAATTTATATATTCCAAGTTCATGTATTGATAATCTTCATACGATGAGAATTGGTATAATGCTGCTGAGGACAACATAGACTATTGTTTCGAGAGAAAGGGGTTTTTAATACAACAGGAAGTGATTATTATAATTTTAGAATTGCTTTGTCACATTTAAAACATTGAATACATGTAAGCCAATTCAGTCATCATGAAGCTATTTATTTACATCATTATACAATGGGAGATGTGAGATGAAGTAAATGATACTTGGGTGATGAAGTAAATGATACTTCAAATAGAGCAGCAAATACATGCAGAGACATACATGCAGAGACATACATGCAGAGACATACATGCAGAGACATACATGCAGAGACATACATGCAGAGACATACATGCAGAGACATACATGCAGAGACATACATGCAGAGACATACATGCA
>NC_068981.1:76422024-76422945 GCF_001194135.2 Octopus bimaculoides | reverse complement strand
GCAGAGACATACATGCAGAGACATACATGCAGAGACATACATGCAGAGACATACATGCAGAGACATACATGCAGAGACATACATGCAGAGACATACATGCAGAGACATACATGCAGAGACATACATGCATTCAGATGCACGCAGCTGCGTATGCCTTGCGATGACCAAAGCAAAGAATTCAGTTCTCGTCTGTTTCCTCCCTGAATTTATTTGCGTGTGTGTGTGTGTGTGTGTGTGTGTGTGTGTGTGTGTGACCGAGAGTTATCATATTTGTTATGGAGAGTTATGGCATTTGTTATGGTCAGGGTGTTTCCGTCGGCTTGGCGTATGCAAACTTAATAATTTTGACTTGTTGCCCGAAGAGACACAGATTAAAGAAACCCTATACATGTTTTACGCGTGTATGTAACTATTAAGAAGTTATTATATTTATATTAATATCATTATGATTAGTATTCATTATTATATTCGTAATGTATTCCCCATTCTATAAAGAATCTCGTGGAAAATGTCATTTTCAATACACCAAATTCTATGAAATTTCAAGAAGTATGTATTGCTCTCAAATGAACTAAAACATGTACATTGTTGAATTTTAACACAGTAATCTGCATATGTACTTCACGACGACACAGTTTGGAATGTAACCACTTCAAAATGTTTAATTCGTCAGTATTAGACATTTTGAACATCGCAAGATCAATTACATAATGCCATTTGACTCTCCCGATCCAAATTCAAACACGATAACGTGTCAGGTCATGATCTCGGTGCTTCACTATCTAAGTACCTGATTCTCTTGAATCCTGGAAATTATATATATATATATATATGTGTGTGTGTGTGTGTGTGTGTGTGTGCATATATATATAAACGGATAAAAACGCACATAGGAATATATACATATATATATATATATAT
>NC_068981.1:76415672-76419352 GCF_001194135.2 Octopus bimaculoides | reverse complement strand
ATATATATATATATATATTAGGGGAAAATCCAATATTTATGCATAAATTTGAAGAATTGAAATACTTTTCTTTTATCATGACTTCGAATAGAATTTGGGACTGAGAATCTCACAAAACGAGACTTCGAATCATTTCTATTCGCAAATCTCTGAAATGAATAATTTCCAATGTACTTGTGTGAATGTATATATGTGGGGGGAGGTAGATAGATAGATAGATAGATAGATAGATAGATAGATAGATAGATAGATAGATAGATAGATAGATAGATATGTACACACAGCCGCACACATACAGGTATACATTTTCTTTTCCATGCATCATCCTGTGATAAACCTGGATACATCATCAGTGATGTATCCTGATGTGATGTCAAGTTGTTTTGAAACTTTCAACATCAGACACAGTTACCTAGGTGACTGACCCGGGGTTGATACGCCTCAGATTGTTTCAAGTTAGCACTAATCCTGTTTGCACTGCTCCTCCCAGGGCTTGCACTTCCTGATTCACAGCCACCTTGAAACAACCACAGCTGCCTCCACAGCCAACCTGATGAATTTTTGCCTACTGGCCCACTATTAAAAGCTCTGTAGAGAAAGTAACTTGCAGATCCCTTGCATGCAACCTCGATGAGATTGCAATTTGCTTGCCACCCATTGCTTTGGCGTCTCTCCAGTAGCTCAGTATATTTCCCCTTCCGCTTGTTAGCCTCCGTGATTCGGTCCTGCCAGTGAACGGAGAGTTCTAACAAATCTACGTGCTTGCTTGCTTTTGAGATCAACACTATCACCTAAGTTAACGATGTGGCAAGTAGGATGGAATGGGCAAAGCTAGCAGGGCAAACCTTGTAGGGCAGATCGTGCAGTGCAGACCAAGCAGCGGATTTCTTCTCGCATGCTTTGACAGCGGTGATGAAGTTGTTTGGAGGACATGCTTGCAGTGAATAATCACACATTGGATGGTGTCTGCTATGATGGTCCACGGTTGGTCCTGCCTCTAATGGTAGCGTCTCTCTTCCAGGTCTTTTGAACAGCTACTGATATTATGCTCCAGAGATTCTCTCCTCGGGCATAAGGGGCAAGATAGTGACTATAGCTTTCACCAACAATTTGACTCTAAAGACATCAGAAACTGCCTGAAATATGAATTTTATCAGAACATGAAACGTAGCGTACCACTGCTCGGTTTCGTCATAATCAGCCTTCCTGACATCTCAATCCAACACACTTGCTAGCTCTTTCATTCTCAATCGAAGCTCGCACCTCGTTCTGGATCAGTATCCTCCTGTCCTTTCTTTGCACCTTATTACAGTGAGGTGTTGAAGTGTTACCCAGGCCAGCTCTTCCACAAGAAACTTAACACAGGAAATCTTTTACTGAGTTAGCGTTACAATACTAGTATAAAAAATCTAATAATTCAGAGAGATTAAAATTCATTGAAATGTCTTGTACATGTAGAAAGCTTAATGTTTTCTCTCATACTACTCATAAATCAGAATCGATCTTACAGTTCTTACACGAATCCAAGATCACCGCCAGCACTGCATGATGGCCTATAGTCAAGACACAATAGAAGTATAATAGGAGGTAAATGTAAACAAAGACATTGCAGTCATCTACTATCTATCTATCACGTAAATAGATATGTAAATTGAATCGAAACTTTTCAATTACGTCGGGGATTTAAAGAATCTTGATATTGATTTTAACATCAAGGAGACAAAATCCATGAAAGCTACATACGATACAAAAAAGCAAAAATAATTGCAATACGATGATGTTAAAGTTAATAAGATGATGTTAAAGTTACTGAACTTTATTTTAAGTCAAACGCAAGCGGGTTTATTTCCCAAACATTTGTTAAATCTTGGTAATTTTACTACCTTTTCTTTCTCAAAGCAAAACAAAAGAAAAAAATTCAAGAGTCTGTTACCCGATATTTCTATGTTTTCATCGCTTTCATATATCTTTTCAGAAAATCTGAATAATATTATCACCACTAGTTTCAATAACTCTATAAATTTCAACTCATACCTGTCATATTTCTTAGTAAATGAGTAACACTACTGTTTTGATAACAACCAGAAGTATTTATAGACGCATACACATATAATATATAAATATACGTGCCAACATTCTATGTAAATACAGAGAAATGTACACATATATGCATATACAGTTATATACTCATATAAACACATATATAAACACGCATGTGTGTGTATATATGTACCGTATTTGATGGCCTATAAGACGTACCTTATTTTTACCCAAAAGGCTTAAAAATTCACCCTGCGTCCAGTGCACTCAATGTAGGCTCAAAACTCGGGACTGTTGGACAAAATTATACATCAGAGCTCACGTAAATGTAGCCTAGTAGCCTAGCCTAACCGTCTATGATATCGTAATAGCCTATCTTTTCCAAAACAAACACAGTAGATTATTATTATTATTTATCATCATCACGATTACTATTGCTAATATAATTGATATATAAATACATACGTATATGTATACATTTTTATGTATATACGTGGAGGCGCAATGGCCCAGTGGTTAGAACAGCGGACTTGCGGTCGTGGTTTCGATTCCCAGACCGTACGTTGTGTATGTTTATTGAGCCAAAACACCTAAAGCTCCAAGAGGCTCCGCAGGGTGGGTGAGGGTGGCGACCCCTGTTGTACTCTTTCGCCCCAACTTTGTGCCTTTCAAACACATCACCCGCCTCCCACTCCTAACACATATTCATCCTTTACATTTTTATTTCTTTACCGCCCACAAGAGGCTACACACAGAGAGGACGAACAAGGACAGACAAACAGATTATATCGATCCCAGTGCGTAACTGGTACTTATTTAATCGACCCCGAAAGGATGAAAGGCAAAGTCGACCTCAGCTGAATTTGAACTCAGAACCTAGCGGCAGACGAAATACCGCTAAGTATTTCGCCCGGCGTGCTAACGTTTCTGCCAGCTCGCCGCCTTAAATCCTTTACATTCTTATCTCTCTTCCTATCCCTCCCTACTCCTCTCCCACGCACCCACCCCCTTATAATATCTTGGCCACCAACTAACACTCCTTTATCATTTTTGCATTTTCTCTTCCTCTATCTTTCCTTCTTCATTCTTCACCTATTTCCTTTGGCCGTTCTCCCACTTTTAACAAGATACCTTTGAATGAACAGCACATGGAATCTACGTCTCCACACTTACCATTTGTAATCACAAAATATGAAATCCTATCGGAATTTACATACCATGGACAAGAACCCTTTTTACCCATTCTACACACCACTTCCCTCGGATAATGGAAATGCAACTATGATATCCTAGATATATTTTTATTTTTACTTTTATACTCTTATTTCCTTTTATACTTCTTATTTCCATCCTTTTCCAAAATAATTCCTTATATTGAACTCTACTATTTCCTTCTATCTAACCATCACATATCGTCTCTGATGAAGGGATATCCCTAATATCCCAGAAACAGCTATAAATGGCCTGAAATATCCACACATCCTTGGCTTTGTCGTCTCATTTTATTTAACATATACATGCCCATTCAAGACCCGCATTAAATTCCGCACTCGTATAATTATCGAACCATCGAACCGAGAGTTTAACTACGGTCCTTCCACAGCACTCATATAGCCTTACCTGCCACCTTGTATCTTTTG
>NC_068981.1:76413462-76414347 GCF_001194135.2 Octopus bimaculoides | reverse complement strand
TATATATATATATATATATATATATATATATATATGGGAACAGTGAGAGATATGTGGGGTGGGGGACAAAGCACAAATATGAATGCGGAGGTTTTGTCAACACACATTCAGATTAACTTTGCAATAATTAGAACATTATAAAGGAATAACTCGGAGAAATAGACTGGCAGTTACGAAGTATATCTTACAGTTGTAATATAGAACATCTGCACAATATCCTACTATGTATACTATTGCGAACTGTCGTTCTACATAAAACAGATGATATATTAATTGGATTTACCAATGAATTTACATTCCTTGCTCATATATATATTCGCCTATATTCGTAATTATTTGCTATATATTAGCTGGAATACATTTAACACTTTTGGAAACTACGTATGTTCTTGAACTAAACTTTCCCTAGTTAAATTCTATTTATCTTTATTGTTTTATTTACATTTCTCGTAATTTCTACTTATTTCTTCTTTTCTCTTTATATTTTCTTTATCGATTGAGTACTTCCCTATTTCTCTCACATTTTTCTCCTCTCATTGTTATTTATTAATTTCCTATATATGTTTTCCTTTTTCCTAGCTCTTGATTGAAACAATTGGACGAGTGTTTTGTACGAAAATTGAAAAAAAGACCGTCATATATATGTACATGTATGTAATTGCGTATCTGTATTTGTCCACCCCGCCATCGCTTGACAACCGATATTGGTGTATTTACGTCCCCGGCAAAAGAGACGACAGAATAACTACTATGCTTACAAAAAAAAAGGTGATGCGGTCGATTTATTCGACTATAGGCGGTGCTCCACCATGTCAGCATTGAAATGACTGAAACAAGTAAAATAATATATATATATAAATACACACACACACACACACACACATA
>NC_068981.1:76410858-76413452 GCF_001194135.2 Octopus bimaculoides | reverse complement strand
CACACATATATATATATATATATATATATATATATATACTTCTTTCAGTTTCCGTCTACAAAATCTACTCACAAACCTTTGGTCGAGCCGAGGCTGTGGTAGAAGGCACCAGTCTTAGTTGCCACGCAGTAGGACTGAACCAGAAACCATATGGATGAGGTGCTCACATCTTACCACAAAGCCACACCTACCATGTATGTATGTATGTACGTATGTATGTATGTATGTATTAACACAAAGCACGTTCAAATATTAAGATATTAAGTAATGATGATGTAAACATATACAAAAATTACTGATGATTGCAAAATACATTTACCGGGAGTTTCTGTTTCTTTGTAGGTTTTGATCGATTCTACAAATATAAGAAAAAGAAAATAGCAAATGATACTACAGCAGGACATTCAACTTAGGTTCTTATTGAAAAATATCAATTTTTTTTTAAACGTGATATAAAGATACAGAGAATAGTATTACATGTAAAATATAAACAAATATACACATACACTGGCCTATATATATATATATATATATATATATATATATACACTCACGTACACACATTTATGTATATACATGCATATTTATGTATATATATATTTATACACACACACATACACACATATATATGCATACATAAATATATACATACATACACATGTGTGTGTGTGTGTGCGCGCGTAAAAAATTGGCAGAAACAGGGAGAGAGAAAAAGAAAGAGAATAAAATTGACAGAGATGAGAATATGTGTATAGACACAGCACAATTATGAATGCGCCTTTACTTTACATGCAGAATTGTCTTGTAAAAATGAGCAACAATAATAATAATAGTGAATTAAATGAAAGAGCTTGACTGTTACGAAACATAACATAATGCCAGAAGAGTATTGTATTGTGACGCCGAATATACGCAATCATGACTAACATAATGGTCAATATTAATATTCAATATGATTAATATTGAATATGATTGTGGAGGTCAAGACACATTGATAGCAGAGTGAAATTCTGAATGCTTTAATGTCACATCATTTAATTAGCAATTTAACTGAATTACCATCATGTAGTTGCTTAGAATAAATACTTATCTCATATAACATCGACCAATGTTTGCAAATCTTTCTCTGACAATCTAATATATTTTGTCGAGTAAAAAATAAAATTTATTGTCAAGTAAAAATACCATTATTTGTTACATACTGCTATCGTATTTAATCCAAAGCAATTTTAAATTGCTTTAGTTTATGTTCACTTTTATCAACTATCTTTATTGAGATTTCTTTTATGGTTTCTTTAAATGGGAATTTCGAATATTGAATTCAAATAAATTTATGAAACAACATGTATTTATAGTTGTTTCTTTTTTCAGTAAGATTTGTAATAAATTGCCATTCGTAAATTATTCATAGGTAGTTTTTCTTTATGATTACTGTATCTGAAACTGATGCATTATTACTGGTGGCGATACCAAATTAACATTTTACAAATTTTCCAATTTTAAAACTATTTCTTTGATTTTTTTATGGGCCTATCACTCATCAAATTTAGTTGAATCTACTTCCAAAATCTTTGCACAATTACATTATGTCTTCCAATTTTAAAATTCAATTATCTAATGCAAAATTTCTTTGAAGAAAAACAAAGAAATAGAATGAATTATTTAGGCGGCAGATCCGCAGATTTTCGTCAAAGATATGTCAGTCGATGAAATATGTATTATGTACTTGTGTCTGAAACAGTTTATACAAACTGCATTATCATGAATTTATAAAAAAAATTGCTGCTTTCATTGTAGTTTGGAACTATGTTGAAACTATCTATTTGTTTAGGAATAATAAACAAGCGGTATTGAAATTGATAGAAAAACAGTGTTGATGTAACTGGCAGAAATCTTTCAATATTTAAGACAAAGCTAATTGGCTGAAAACTAATTATCATATTTAAAATAAATCTTCTCACATATTATGATATTAACGAATATTTTTCATATTTAAATTTCCTAATTAACCTTCATCATTTCACTTTGAAATTCCTATGTATTCCTAATGAATGATTAATTATAAATTGATTTAGCTAAAAATTTTAGATATTTATATCATTATTTTAAAATTTTATTACGCAATGAATAAGGAAAATAATTACTTAATAAAAACTTTTCCTTGTGAATGTAACATTCTCATGAGTTATCTGCTACGAACTTTGAAAAAAAAACTTGCACAATTTCTCATATTATGGGAAAACGATTTAGATGTTGCTAGCAGATATATTAAAGCTAAAACTTGTCGTACACAGAGAAATCCACACACAAACACATGCGCACACACGCACAAACAAACAAATAAACAAACTCACACGCTCACAGTGAGAGAGAGATGGTTGAGAGGAATAGACAGACAAACAGACACATATATAGGCACACATATATAGACATATATAGACAGACAGATAGCTACATAGATAGATAGATAGATAGATAGATAGATAGATAGATAGATAGACAGACAGACAGACATACAGACAGACAGATAGATAGATAGATAGATAGATAGATAGATAGATAGATAGATAGATAGATAAAATAAGTTTAGGACA
>NC_068981.1:76409731-76410848 GCF_001194135.2 Octopus bimaculoides | reverse complement strand
ATGAAATATGGAAAAATATAATATAAGTTAATGAATAACATTTGGAGTAAACACTTATAACTTTCTATTATTGGGGCATATGAAAGTTGTATAATTCACTTAGCATTATAACGACGGGCATGCGCAAGCACAGACCACATACCCATGCACACGCAGATATGCATAACATTTTTTTTTATACATATCTGCGTGTACTTGGGTATGTGGTCTGTGCTTGCGACACACGCACACACACACACACACATACACACACACACATATACTGTGTATGTATATGTATATCATATGTATACTGTGTATGTATACTGTGTATGTGTATGTATATATATGTGTATGTATATATATATATATCAGAAACCAAAGTGTACGTACGCCGCTACATGTATTTAAAAAAGAATACAAAAAGTAGGACAAGAACGCAAAACATCCAAACAGTTAGATGATACAAAAAAAGGGACAAGAAAAAACAAGGATGGGTCATTCGGAGTCTTCTTTCGTCAGTCAAGTTCCAGATTAGATTTGCAGTTTCGGCTGGCTATACTCGAGACTATTACAATCTGGCCAGCCCTAAAGAAAATCTAAGCTAAGAGCACTAGATTCCTAGGAAGAAAGCAGCGAATATATACGAAAACATAGACGATTAAAAAACGGAGAAATGATGCACAAATAAAAATGCAAATAACACGTGTTTTTCGACTAAGGACGAATTAAATTAAGCTGGCGTGTGTGGAAGTGAAGCCTTACGTCGGGGACATATGCGATGACAGGTATGGGAAGGAATATAGATGTTGCACGGATAGTAGTCAAACCAAGAATGAAAGGTCAGACTTGGCCGAACACCGGTCACGTGGTCTGAGAGGAGAAAGTTAGAGGCAGAATGATAGAAGAATTAGAGAGGGAAGAGAAAAAAAGAAAAGGGTCAGAGTGAAGTGAAAGAGGAGGGTAGCTGAGAATGAAGGAAAAGCCAGGAAATGTGAGAGAAGAGGAGCGAAAGAAAGAAGAGAGGACAGAACGAAGTGTGAAGGGGCTGATAGAGAGAAAAACAGAATGAAAGAGTGAATGAATAAGAGAGTTGTACAAAATTTATATATGTATATATATATATATATATATATAT
>NC_068981.1:76408349-76409333 GCF_001194135.2 Octopus bimaculoides | reverse complement strand
TACGTACTTACAATTAATATAGGGTAGGAAAAATTATAGAAATTATTCCTACCAGTGGCCTAGCATGTATATTATGGTTCGGATTTTTTGAATGTTCCTTCTAGTATGTAAGGCGACCTGCTAAGGCTCACCACTTTTGTGTTTACATGTACACTAATTATTATATGTACTTACATATAAGAGACCAAAGTGTACTTACGCCGCTATATGTATATAAAAAGAATGCAAAAAATGGGACAAGAACGCAAAACATCCAGACCGTTAGATGATACAAAAAAGAGACAAGAAGAAACAAGGACGGGTCATTCGGAGTTTTCTTTCGTCAGTCGAGTTCCAGATTAGATTTGCAGTTTCGGCTGGTTATACTCAAGACCGCACCAATCTGGCCAACTCTTCTTTCTTTCGCTCACCCTCTCCTACATTTCCTGGACTTTCCTTCATTCTCACCTTCCCTCCTCCTTCACTTCACTCTGATCCTTTTCTCTTTTTCTCGTCCCTCCCTAATTCTTCTATCCCTCTGCCTCTACCTCTCTCCTCTCCTTCCACGTGACCGGTGTTAAGCCAAGCCTGACCTTTCTTTGACTACCATCCGTGCAACATCTATATTCCTTCCCATGCCTGTCATCTCTTATGCCCCTGCTGTAAGGCTTCACTTCCACACACGCCAGCTTAATTTAATTCGTCATTTGCCGAAATACACTTGTTGTTAATGTCCTGGTGTTTGCATTTGTATTAGTGTACCATGTCTCCGTTTTTTTCCGTCCTTGTTTCCGTATACATTCGCTGCTTTCTTCCAACGAATCTAGTGCTCTTAGCGAGATCTTCCTTGGGGCTGGCCAGATTGTAGCAGTCTCGAGTATAATCAGCTGAAACTGCAAATCTAATTTGGAACTTGGTTGACGAAAGAAAACTCCGACTGACTCGTCCTTGTTTTTTCTTGTCCCTTTTTTGTATCATCTAACTTATGTATATATATATATATAT
>NC_068981.1:76402355-76408081 GCF_001194135.2 Octopus bimaculoides | reverse complement strand
AGAGAGAGAGAGAGAGAGAGAGAGAGAGAGAGAGAGAGAGAGAAATTATGAAGGTGGCAATTCGCAATTTACAACCGAAAGGCACGCGTAAACTTGTCACTAATATGACTTAGGGTGCTAGTCAGCACCAGCGTTGCTAGAAATGAGAGTCAAAACAACATTTAACCACGTGAGAGCACTTATGTAGCGACTGACAAAGGTGACAAGCTCCCTCCGGCAAGCGGGATGGAGTCATATCATCGATGATTTCAGATGTGATTAATCTTCGTCTGTCACCCATTACTCCGTCGCCGTGTGTTAAAAATTTAATTCACCTTGTCAGTCTTAAGAAGAACACCGTAGGCAGCATTGACTGATTCCGAAAATAGTGACGTGAGAATTATAAATTATGAAGGTGACTAATCGCAATTTACAACCGAAAGATACAAGTATAGTCGTCACTAAAGTAACTGAGGGTGCTACTCAGCACCAGCATTGCTAGAAATAAGAGTCAAAACAATTCTTAGCCACATTAGATCACTTATCACGCATAAACACACGTTCACTAAGTTGAATATATGGTGCTCAACACAAGGGACTATTTTATGCATTCTTAGCATGTATTCATGGACAATTCACAGCATGTTATCATGTCTCACTGATAATATGAGCGCGTTCTGGCCTTGGGCTTAGACTAGAAAAGAATATGAGTGCGTTCATATTCATTGTAACCACTGGAACAGAAAGAAATATCTTCAGTGCTGTTCCGTAACAAATGAATAAATAGATCCACTGTGTATCTATGGCATTTACTCTTTTTTTTTCTTTTACTGGTTTCAGTCATTTGACTGTGTTCATGCTGGAGCACCGCCTTTTTAGTCGAGCAAATCGACCCCAGGACTTATTCTTTGTAAGCCTAGTACTTATTCTATCGGTCTCGTTTGCCGAACCGCTACGTTACGGTGACCTAAACACGCCAGCATCAGTTGTCAAGCGATGTTGGGGGGGGGAACACAAACACACAAACATATACATACACACATATACATATACATATATACGACGAGCTTCTTTCAGTTTCCGTCTACCAAATCAACTCACAAGGCTTTGGTCGGCCCGAGGCTATAGTAGAAGACACTTGCCCAAGGTGCCACGCAGTGGGACTGAACCCGGAACCATGTGGTTCGTAAGCAAGCTACTTACCACACAGCCACTCCTGCGCCTATTTCTATCACTTTATTACTATAAACTTTCTATTAATTATCCACAGTGCGCTTCACTTAATGCTAGATATATTATTCTTTGACTTGTTTCAGTCATTAGACTGCGGCGATGCTGGGGCACCGACTTGAAGAACTTTTAGTCGAATGAATCGACTCCCAGCACTTTTCATTTAAAGCCCGGTAGATTATTCTATCGATCTCCTTCCCAAATCGCTAAATTGCGAGGACGTAAAATCACCCAAGCCGGTTGTCAAGCGGTGGTGGGGAACAAACACAGACACAACGACACGCACGTGTGCGCGAGGGGCTGCGAATGAGCCCTCCTTGTTTTTTCTTGTCCATCCTTTTGTTGTTTTTCCTACCTGTCTTTGTATCGTCTGTCTGTACGAATTTTTATTGTCGTCTGTTGCGTTCTTGTACCATTTTTTTTTCTTTCAACGCCCTTTAGGTCATTCTTCCTCTGTTTAATAAAACTTATTGCATAACATAGGTTAGAGACCCTAAGTCGCACCTTCCCATATTTTTAAAAGAAATTGTTATTATTATCATCGGCATTCTTCTTCTTCTTCTTCTTCTTCTTCTTCTTCTTCTTCTTCTTCTTCTTCTTCTTCTTCTTCTTCTTCTTCTTCTTCTTCTTCTTCTTCTTATTATTATTATTATTATTATTATTATTATTATTATTATCCTCTTCCTTCCCTCCTCCTTTTCTTCTTCTTCACCCCCTCCTCCACCTTCTAGAAGTTCAAATTAGTGTTATAACTAGAGTGCCATATCTTTGATTTCGCACAAACTATTGTTTTAGAGAATGTCTGAGACAACATAAGATAATTAGAAGATTGATTTAAATGTAATTTGATTACAAGAAGATAGTGTGAGCTGAAGATGGTAGTAAAAGGTGTTAGCTATTATGTACATTTAAAAGTACTTTTGAAAATGTTTACAGATTAAAATGCTTCTCGGATTGTTTTTATTCTGCGAGCTGGCAGATGCGTTAGCATGCCGGGCAAAATACTAGGCGGCCTTTCGTCCGTCGCTACGTTTTGGGTTCAAATTCCGCTGAGATCAACGCTGTCTTTCATAATTTCAGGGTCGATAAGTTAAGTACCAGTGAAACACTAAGGTTGACGTAATCGACTAGCTCCCCCCCACCAAAAAAAAAAATTTCATGCCTTATGCCTTTAATAGAAAGGATTATTATTATAATTATAATTATCATTGTTATTATTCTTATTCGTTTTCTTATTCTTACTATAGAGTGACGGAGCAGTACATGACATCAAAGTGACAATGGGGTAAAATATACGAAGCCCAGTATAACCATCAGGACTACCTGTCTGATAAGGGTACACCAGGCACATGCATCACAACCATATGTGCGCGACATAGTGATCTCTTATGAAAATAAACAGCGCTTGACCTTGAAAGTGGGGCCTAGTTAGAATTTTCTTCAGGTCGAGTCGCCCATCCCGCTCAAAAGGACCCTGAACAATAGTTGTTTAAGGATGTTGAACTAGACACCCATGTTTCCATAGGTGAATTATTCAAACCCCAAAGAATTTCTCTCAACACATAATGATGCTCCCTCGCTATTTCTGCTCGTGATCAGCGATGTAGATAATATCAGCTACTAAGAGACATGATCAACTGCTTAAGGTCCAACAACTGACAAGCAAGTCTGTAGTATTGAGCAGAATATTTGCTGTAGCCCATCTTTTTATACCAAGACAAAACTATGTACATGATAACACTTCCAATCAGTTGAGATCAGAAGCCATAAGGGCCAGTACCTGGTAGTGCATCAGAGCATTTACCCCGGTGCTGCATCAGGACATTGTTATTATTTTCTCTTTATCACAGGTTTTGTTGGCTGACCTGGAGTCTTGCAGTAGCGGGCTTACTACCTGCAGTCGACGGTATCATGCTATTCGTTCTTTTCAGCAATATTTCCCTGATTATTCTGGCCGTGTTAAGGAGGAAAACATTTTGTAACAGTTCCACTGGGCACTCTATTCCAATTTCCTTTATATTCCTCTTTATGCCTTCTGATACTGTTCCCAAGGACCCGGAAGTTAATTGGCATTCTCTTTACCTACTTCATTTTCCATAGCCGGGCTATTTTGTACTTAAGAGAATTGTATCTATCTATCTTTTCGTCATCCTTCTTGACTATTCGTGGGTCAAAGGGCCATGAAGCGTCAACCATATAGCATATTTGGTGTACGTTGTCCACCACCATTAGGTCCGGTCTGTTATGCTCAAGCGCCTGATCTGTTTGGATTCGGAAATCCCAGAGGATTTTGCTAGACTCCAACTCTGCCACTCTCTGCAGTTTGTACTCATACTACATCTTGCCTGTCTCTAGCCCCCATTTTTCGCACAGTTTCCAATGTAGCACTTTGGCTACCTAGTCGTGTCGCCACAACTGGTAATGGTTTTGGGCACGCCTAGGGCATTCGTTCGTGATATGGGCATTGCTGAGAACCCCCTTCGGTCATCACTGACCATGAGACTGCACCTAGAAAGTTTCCTTCCGAGGCACAAGTCCGGGCAAGTTTGTTTTTATGGAACACCAGGAGTCGCCCATGCACACTAGCCTCCCCTCTCCACGCCACCAGTGTTATGCAAAGGAAAGGCAAAGGCCGATACAGCTTGGTACATGTGACGTCGCAACACATTTCTACAGCTGAGTGAACCGGAGCGACATGAACTAGTGTCTTGCTGAAGAACACAACGCACAGCCCGGTCCGGGATTCAAACTCACAACCTCGCGATCGTAAGCTCCACGCTCTAACCACTGAGCCATGCGCCTTCACTATGGGCATTATTATTATTATTATTATTATTAATATTATTATTATTATTATTATTATTGTAAGTAAGGCGGTGAGCTGGCAGAATCGTTAGCACGCTGGATAAAATGCCTAGCGGCATTTCGTCCAATTTTGCGTTCTGAGTTCAAATTCCGCTGAGGTGGATGTAATTGACTTACCTCCTCTCCCAAAGTTACTGTACTTGAGCCAAACGTTTGGAACTATTATTATTATTATTATTATTATTATTATTATTATTATTATTATTATTATTATTATTATTATTATTATTATTATTATCAACAGGTACACCGTCCTTCATAGTTATATCAATGTATGGAATTCGCTGCTGAGGACTTTCAGAATGTAGGTTTCGCGAAAGGATTCAAGATATAGATTTCCGTGTATTCCATTTGTCTACTATCGCGACACATTATTTGGATGCTTCAGAATCTGACCTGATTTTTAGTATAAAATCATGTCATTTTTACTAACGAGATATTTAGGAATAATATAGTTGATCGATTAAATTGTCTATGCCCTCTCTCGAATAACATTTTCCTCGTGTCCAATTAAGATATCACAATTATAATGCTATTACTAATTTCAGTGGTATTATCGCAATCAATTCATATAATCGTAAACATTTTAGATATGAAATAGTGTTTGAAACACTATGATTAGTGACTGCAGCATTTATTATCAACCTATCGATTTAGAATGCTTGAAAAATATAATTAATGCAATTATAATGGAACATAATCAATTCCTTGCAGCCAGTATAATAAAGAACTAAGAAACTGAATGAAGATAATTGAAGATCAAAATTAAAAACACAGTTGCGTCTCTTTCCTTTTTACCTCAATTCTTCTCTCTATCGGTAAAATATATGCAAAATACATTACACGCAAGTTTCGACATATATGCATTCATATATAGGAAATTATATGTAAAACGATAGGAAAGAAATGTTAAAAAAATAATATGATTTCATCTTTAAGAATTTCGTTTAGGAACTTTGTGGCTCCGTGTTTGATACTGCTCCATGACTCACGGGAGATTATTGTTTTTGCTATTAATGTGAGTTAAATAATAGTTTCCGAGAAGAATGTATGCTAGGTAGCTGAGGTATGCTATGTTGCTGACTATATAAGAAGTTTGCTTCACAAACAAGGTATCTTACGCTTGATCACTTATGTGGTCTCTAATGATAAATGTCATTTTCTAAAGCCATGGGTAGTCTCATTTCTCCCCAGCGAAATGACGTTGATGGAAATAGCACAGAAAAGAATCTGGCGGGTTGTAATTGCATTGTTATGTAATGTCATGCTGGTTCTGCTTGTAAATTATGTCGACAGTCCATGTTAATTCATCGTATAAGTATATAAGTATATATATGTTCTCCGTTTTTTTTTTGTCATTGCTGTCGTACACATTCGCTAACTTTCTTACAAAGGGGTCTAATGCTCTTAGCTTAGACTTTGGGGTGGGGGACAACCAAATAGAACGATCTTAAATGTAACTGCCCGAAATAGTCGTGACGTCTGGTACTTGACTGAAGAAAGAAGGCCAAGTCTTTTTTTTTGCCTGTCCTTCTAATTGTTGTTTCTCTTGTCCGCCTTTGGACATAGGGAAGTCCAAAAGAAAAGGAAGACGGAAGAAAAAATCGCCAATGATATATTATAGATAGTTCGCGATTTTACCCTTTATATAT
>NC_068981.1:76389673-76402201 GCF_001194135.2 Octopus bimaculoides | reverse complement strand
TATATATATATATATATATATATGCATGTATGTCTCTATAATATATAGATTTCATACACGTATGCATTAGTGTGTGTGTGTGTTTGTGCATGTATGAATTTATTTGATTATATATATGATATATGCCTTTGTATATTTGTTGGGCTTCTGTTATATTGGTGTCACCAACATACGCTTTACTAATTAATTTGACGTCTTTTGAGAGTAGCAGCTCCGTGGTTCGTTTGACAATGTTTGCATTTAGTTATCATTAATGACTCGTATAGCATTTGCATTTCAATCTAATTATAGTTGTCGTAGCTTTTAATATATTAAACCATTTTGAAACTGCTCTCTGTATCAAATTTCGCAGAATTATATATATTTGATAGTCTTTTATTTGATTCACTCGATTAGGCAACTAACTTAGATACGGCTGAGGTTGTTAAATATATAATTTTTTTAATTAATACATAATCTATTGCAGTAAATTTTCATTTATGAAGTTTTCACTCTCAACATTTTATATCCTATATTTGTGCACTGCTATGATATTTATGAACGTCATTTAAATTATGTGTACATTATTATCCTGTGAGGTTTTATCTCTCATTCTGTTTATCTTAGAATCGAATTAAAAAGATTATAGATTTATTGATGCACTTACTTATTGCGCTTAGGTTTACTTTGTAGCTTAAACTAATTTTTAAATCATAGCATCTACGTTAATAGTTATTTTTTAAGCACTCTTCAAATTTTATACTATTTCGTTGATCACTGGATAGTTAGTTCCTTATATTTTTAATTTTAATTCGTTACGACTGCAATTGCAGAGAGCAAAACATAATAATATTATGGAACTCTTCATATTTCCCTTCTCTCCACATTTAGCTTCGTGTGTGATTAAAATAATTTAATACGCCTAATTATAATTTATGCATTAAAGTATGAAATTTATGCAATTTATTTATTATTATACGAAATTTGGTTTTAACAGTACTGATAAAACTTTCGTACCTTTTATGTCATGAATAAAAACGGGATGTGCATTAACTATATGCAAGCAGAAGTGTAATCTATAAGTTGCATTAATTAAATAAATTCCAGTACAAATTCGTGTACAAAGTGCAGAGTGAATCAAGAGAAATGTCAATGTACATGACAAAACAAAGTTTCCTAATGAATCTAGTTCATTGCTATTTCTTCGGTAAAATTGTTGTATGTTAGCATATCTATGGCGGCACTAAGATAATTAGTTGACGTATGTATTTGGGTTTCGGAGTCTAATACTTCGGACATCATAGACTTCAACTTACCTGTCTATCAACTTGAAAAAATATCATAAAGTTAGTATTATAAGTCATAATCCATGTCCCTGACTGATTGATCAATTAACTAATTAATTAATCAATTGATCATTAAAAAATATGAGCACAATAAACAATTGTGTAATGAATATATGCACGTAAGCAGATTGCGGGCTATAGCAATGCATTAGGTACAAAGAGAGTAAATTAACCTCCTCTGTAAGATTGTTTTCTCCTATATACGTAATTGCACATAATTATTTGTTGAAATTTAAAATGTTTCTCAATAAATGTTTAACCAATAAAATTACTTTTAGGTGTACAACTAACTGCTTGCTTTGGCTATCATTGGACAGGTTACTTCAAAAACTAAAAGTGTATACTTCTTTCGAATATGGAACTGAAATCGAAATGTGAATTCTGCTAACGGCTTTTGGTATGCAGGGTGTATCTAGCCAAAGAATATTGATAAAATAAATATTCACAATCATGATAAATGATTGGATATCAGAAATCTAAGAGACGATTCGCTCCAATATTTCAAACAAGTTACAAAATCACAAAGCTTAATTGTCTCAATTTCCTATGGAGACAAACCAATTTACTAGCTCTTAGTTTATTAGTGGATATCAACTTTACAGAGACCAGTCAAGCTGTATCTAATTTATATGATCAGCTGGCGTATCAGTAAAATGTTTACCAGTATAAATTGTTTAATAATCGGAGTAATGATAGTGTAAACTAATTGAAGCACGAGATTCTATAGATTACAATAATCGACGGCTATTGACATTTCTGATTTTAATTTCCTAAGAATTAACAAATGAGACTATGTAAAACCGACCAACGTTAGACCTGGTGATCAATACACGCTCAACATACGCTATTAACAATTCACAAACTCTGCATATATATATATATATATGAAAATAAAAAGTAGGTAGGTATAAGTATAGTGTCAAGACATTAGCCTTACTAGTATGTGCTTTTAGGTTCGGTAACACTGCAAAATTTTTTGGTGAGTTTCTTTTCACTATGAATTTGGGATGACAAATGCATTATGGTTAGAATTTGTCAGTTTAAAGTGTGTATGTGCGTGTGTGTCTATGCATGTGTGTGTCTTCTTATATAAACATTTGTATCAATAATGTTTAGCAAAGTACATCTGTTTCAATGGAAATATACTGTATGTGGTGTAATTTATACAGTAGGTGGTGTAAATATACTGTAGGTGGTGTAAAGATACAGTAGGTCATATTATTTAATTTCATGGTAGACTCTCAATTCTAAGAAATATGATTCTACAATTTCTTGCTTAACAGTCTTTACAATCTGTATATAGTGGTTAACTGTTTGTGCTGTATGTAAGCTTACACCCAACATCAAATTGACATTGGCTATAGAGGTGTACGGTGTGTCACATGTCAGATACCGAAGTGAAAGCAAACCAACGCTACATGAAGTGTTTTGCTCAAGAACACAACGCAGCGCCGGTCCTAGAAATGATACCACGATCTCGCGATTGTGAGTGCATCACCGTGATCACTAAGCCACCCTCTCACAAATTGAGGAACGTGCTTTCAGGGGAGAAAAATTATTTCTCATGTCTCTCCACTGTAAATTAAAAGTGTACCTTTTTGTCTCATGCCATTATAAATACAGTGCAAAGATTACGATATATAACAACTTTTCAGTCCAAGTAAACGTTTGTTCTAATAGATTTTCAAAGTGATCATTACATCTAAGTACAATTTAGAAGAACGAATCTGTGCAGAAATACATTGCATTTACACATACACACATACACATACATATACACACACACACACATATGGATAAAATATATATGGATAAAATGTGGATAAAATTCCTCAACTTGTGCACGATGATCGTCAATGACGTTACTAATGTTGTTGATGTATAGTGTGGGTCTGTGCAGCAATTCTAACGTCTGAATTGAACATAGAGCATGTCTATTCCTGCTGACCACTGAGCAGAAAAAACATCGCGTCGAAGTCTGTCAAGATCTCCGTCAGCATACCGCTGATGACACATTCTTCATGTCGAGGATCATCACCGGTGACAAGAGTTGGGTCAACGGGTGCAACCCTGAGACGAAATAGCAGACGTACGATGGAAGAGGCCTTCATCTCCACGACCGAAGAAGGCATGACAGAAGGTCGTGGTCTCACTTTCAGAATACAACTTCCAGACCGGATTCCAAAAGTGGCAGGATAACTGGAACCGGAGTATTCCTACTCAAGATGATTATTTCGAAGGAGATGATGCTCAAACTCCGGTAAGTTATGTCGTATTAAGCATAACTTGTCCGGGAGCTTTCTGATATGTATGCAAAAATGTGTACCTATGTCTGTATATATATACACATACACACACATACGCTCACACACACAAACACATACACACACATACGCACACTCACACAAACACACCCACCCACATACACACACACACATATAAATACACATCACCGGAGGGAGAGGGGGTAAATTTTCCAATAACAGTTGCAACATGACTCCGGGCTGAAGAGCATGGCATTCATCTTCGAAAGATTTTTGTGAGATGACTTCCAGGTATTTCATGGAAAGCTAGTCTCTCAATGCAACGGATTTTTTCGTTGACAACATCATATCATGTATTTGCAGTTAATCTGACTATTAAACTCGATATGAATATGGGATAGATTTGCTTCAAAGTATCAGCAGAGACTATGTCCGCTTTGCACTGTTATATATTAGTAGTATCCTAAAGACTTATCCTACTATTAGTTTGATGCTCTTGACAAACCTTACTTTCAAACCACATTCACAGAGATGTGCGTTAGTGTGCGAGCGAGCGTGCATGTGTGTGCGTATGAGTGCGTGTGCGTGCATGCGTGCGTGTGTGTGCGCGTGTGTGTGTGTGTGTGTACGCGTGTATATTTGAGTAGTCTCTATAGAAAAGGTGAGTCAGTTGTGAATCTTGTTTCCAACTAATCGTCCTACCCATAACGGGCGTAAAAAGTATATCTCAAGACATATATTCTGCACCCTTATATATATATATATATATATATATATACATACATGCATACATACATATATATATATATATATACATATATGTATATATGTGTATATACATACATATATATATGTGTATATACATACATATATATATATGTACATGTATATATACGCATATATATATATATATATATATATATATATATATATATATATATATATCATATTATATTATTTTATTTCATATTTTATTATGTCATATATTATATCATATTACATGGTATTTTTGTAACATTATGGAAAAATCCTTCACTAGTATCGTACATCATTTTCGCTTCAGAAACAATATTCTCTCATGGCCGACTTTGCTTTTCAGGTTCGATGAATACAACCATTTATACACTGAGTTGATTCAGCTGATTATATATCTTACAATGTGTTACTAGCAATGTATTAAATAAGAGAATGTTACACAAAGTCATATTGAAGTCAAATTTTCACAAACTTTAGTACAAAGAACGGTTACTAAAGTACGGTTCCGCCGCAAATAAGGTCGTTGTGCTTATCTCCAGACAAAGTAGAATTATGCTTGATCACGTAATTAGATTTATATTTATTATTACTTATTACTGAATAACTTTATAATTTAAGTACGAAAATACAAAAGCAAGCTCCCGCTGGGTTCGATATTACATATTGCTGGGCAAGCTATTCAACACTTTAACGACCCGACCACTTCACCACCTTTATAAAATGGCAAATTTAGGATAAAACATTTCACTGCTAGATGGATACGTAGCTTTTTTTTATTTTTAGAAGGGCTACTAACGCAATAACACTAGCGTAGGAACTTGATGTTAAAGAGGCAGGCAGTCTCGGGGCCTTAACACTAGGTTTTACCATTTAAAGAAATTGGAATAAAATATTTGGCTCGTTAACGCACAAATATATCTAACTTCCACGTTTTAAATTCTTTAATAATATTATATTAAAGCAATGCATTGCAATTACTTCATTGGATATCGTTAATAAAGACAGACTGCGTATATTACATCCCAACTTCAAATAAAATCATTATTACTAGCTCGGAGAAAAAAATCGTATCCACATTGCAAAATGAGATATTTATTTATTATACTAGGTTATCTAAAACTGGCAACTATATATATATATAAATATTGTTTCAATGACGCCATCAAGTCATACAATATTAATAGTAGCCTATAAATATTTAACAGGTTACAAGAATTATTTATTTAGTATGTCATAAATGAAAGGACATCTGGTGTAGAAATACAATGATTTGGCTTTTGAGCATGTTTTTAGATTCGATTGTTTGTGGTTGGGGTGGGTTATGGCATTGGGTAAGGATCTTGAAGTTGCTCTCATCCATTTAGCCAGCAAAAGGAAGTAAGATTAGCATCCATAAAAGTTCAGGGGTATCATTAAAAAAAATTCCAGAAAGATATCGTTTCTCTTTTATAAAACTGGCATCCTGTTGCGTAGTACTCGTCACACAAAGTATCGCTCATGCTGGAGTCGAGTACTACACAATGGAATGAAGCGCTCTCGAAGAAAAGAAAACTCAGTAACGCCAGTGGGAAGACTGTGTGGGTGTGTGCAACCTAAGCAGACGTTGTACAACCATCAGTAGCTGAGACAAAATTATCCAGACACAGATCGATAGCATTTCGAGACCGACGAATGTTTCTATATCCATAAAAATGGTGAATTGGTCGTGTCATTAAACAAGTCGTATATATAGTAATATTTCATCCGACTTTCTGTACTCTGCGTTCGAATATAAACAAGGTCAAATTTGAATTTGAAATGTTGCCGTTCGTAAATATATTATCATTGTCTAGCAATGCTTTTGTTGTAATCAGGTCGAAATACGCTTGTAGTAGTATAGATTTCATCTAATTCTATAGGAACATCCATTGGTGTTTTTCTAAAACTCGGAATAATATATTTTCACTGAGTCTACGTTGCATGGTCTCTTCATTTCACGTTACTCTGCGATGATGTCGACATCTGACGCAAGGCACAATTCTGCACTTGTACAGGCAATGCAGAAATACACGGATAGAGTGAGCTTGTGTGCATGATTGATCACTATAGACGAAACATCCCTGTGGTTATTGAGGAAAAAATTGCCCAACTCTCATCCGTCGTCTAACAGCAGGACAGTATATAATTTATATACATATGAGTTTGCAGAGATATATTATTCAGGTAGATACCGCGTTTACTCTGAGTTCGCTTCCAAATTCCAGCTACCACAACCGATGCCAGTGCCTACAATAAGTTGTTAAACAATGGTAAATATTATCGTTGTGTAATTCCGAGTTTCTTACTCAGGACTGCAAAGCTTCTGTAGAGTGTAAAATAACATTAATAATAAGAGGAATGGAGATTTGCACATCAATAAGTTATTTTACAGTTATTTACAGCATATTATCATGACCTACATGTTTTTCGACTGCAGACACTGTACAATGTTGCAAATTCAATATTGCAATATTTTCAGTGCAGTTTCATCAGGGTCTGTAACTTAGGTCCGCTTCCAGTTAAACTGGATGAAGAAAGAGCTTGTTGTTTAGTATTCAGTAGAAGGTAGGGGTGTTGCTATTAATAGGAACTTCATCAGGAGTTCATCCCTGCCGTAGTTGTAGGGGGATGCATAGTCTTAAATAGGTCAATGTTGTTTTTCCTTGATTTTTGCAGTGTTCTTAGTATTTCCTAGTGGTTCTGTATGCTGTCAGTTGTATTGAGTACATTGTCTACATAGAAGTATATAGTTAGCTTCCATTCATTTTGGGGGGTTGAGCTGCTCCATTATTAGTAGCGTGTATTGTGTAACGTTTTCATTCAAATTGTCCAAACGTCCATTTGCGTGCGTGAAGACATCTCAGTGCTCGATTCTGTCTTGTGTTTACTAATGTGTATTTTGAAGCGAAAATTTGATAGAGTTCCCCCACGCGTAAACCACATCTCTTTCCACCTATTTTATTAGGTTTAGCAGAACTAATTATTTCCCAATCAACTGAATAAATCTTATTATGTTTAAGCGACGAAATTAGCCTACTTAGGCCAGTACTATTTATTTTTCCCTATTTTCTAAATGAATTTAAATGATTAGTGATGTTTAACAAAAGTAACCTTGCACCGATGCAAAACCATTCCCTATTTTCTGAGGTAATTTTACATCTGTAAACAACGTTTTTGGTTTTACATTTAGAATTTAATGGACATCTGTTATTTTTTGCCCAATCACAGGGACTAGTTTGGGTATTTCTGTTATTATTTGCGACATTGGCTTCGCTGGTGATCTTTTCTGAATTATTTTCCATATTTACCGAGCTACTTCCGATGATCTTAATGATTTCATTTTGGTTACTGCACATTTTAATTGTTCCATCTACTCTTTCTTTGGTTACAAGGTAGTTACCCTTTGTTTGTCAGTTCTATTATTATGACTCCTCTGAGGCCTAGTCCGATTAATTACGCTTCTGTTAATATTGGTGCTATTTACTGTTAATCTATTATTTGTATTCTGGTTATTACTATCTTCCTGTAAATTACTAAGTTTACTTGCATTGTGAACGGTTATAATTTGTGTAAGATTGTGGCTATTAGAGGAAACCAGGCGAACCTTATATTGAAGTGTTTGTTATTTCTAGGAAAGTGTCTTTCCGACGTTGAATAGAACAATTTAGGGAGCATGGAATTATTTACCATTCCGTAGTATTAGGAATATTTTTGGTATAATTGATTTTAAGTGTAGTCAAGTTTTTAGCGATAGCACTCTTCTATTTTCATGGTTCTTATTCTGCAGTATAGATCGTTTATTATTGCATCCACTAGTTGTAAGAATGTATGAATATCCGTGGTGGTTAGCATTCTTACTAAGGTGTATCGTACTCATGCTTCCATTGCTATTCTGGTTATCTAATTCTGTATGGGGTACAAACCCTTTAAATCCATACAGTTTCTTTTGTCGTTAGGTGCTCTGCTTTTGAACTTACCACCTTTAGTTTTCCTCACCCATACTCTCTTAAAACACTGTAAAAACAAAAAAAACCTTGACCTATTTAGATCATGCTCCACCTACAACTACAGCAGGGTTGAACCTCAGGTCAAGTTCCTATTAATAGCAACACCTTCTACTGAACACTAAACAACTCTTTCTTCATGCTGTTTAATTCGAGGTGGACCCAAGGTACAGCCTCCTACGTGTATGTATGGTAATATGCTGTAAATAACTCGATGTGTAAATCTCCATTTCCCTTATTAATGTTTAGTATGTGTGCGTGTGTGTGTTTCTATGTATGCATATATATGTGTACATATTACTGGATCAAATTAACATTTACCACTGGTCTACAAATTCGGCGAATGGTTGAGATAAAATGAATGACGTAAAAAATATCGACCGACTATTAGACAAAGCAAATAAATAAAAGTACTGACACGTGCGTTTTACCCTGTATTAGGAAACGTCTTCTTCAAAAGAGTGATTGGAAAAATGTAGTACTAGTAGTAGGACACATATTCATGATACATATTCATGACATTTAGAGTTGTTGATAAAATAGACAGTGTAAAAGAGGGGAATTATTAATGGAATGGTGAACAAAGGGACGAGTGGAGACGAAAAACGTGAAACCAAGAGTAAAATATATTACGGAAAATAGAGGGGGAGAGAGAAACCGATAAATATAAAGAAGAAAGTAAAAAAGGGACAACGAAAGTCAATTGACAGCGCTTTTCGGTTAGTTTCAGATACTTGACTTTCAAAGGGATAGTCGTAAAACTATGCATTGAGGAAGTTCTTATAGAGAGGCGAAAAGAAAGGAAATCGATTTAAAAAGAAAAAGAACTACGCTACATTTTCCAGTCATCTTCAAGTGAATCCCGCATAATGATACTCACATATCCAGCTACATTTGAGTTTATGTAATTTGCGTAAATGCTTTGAGTAATATTGGTATCAAAATTTGGTACAAGGCCTGCAATTTCAGGAGAGGAGTAAGTCGATTACATCGACCCCAGTAATCAGCTGGCGCTTATTTTATCTCCTCTGAAGGATGAAAGGCATAGTTGACCTCGCCGGATTTAAGCTCATAACGTAAAGACGAACGAAATGCACACACACATGCACGCACGCATATATAGATATATATGAATACATGCATGTGAGTATATATGTATGCGTGTGCATGTATGTATGCCTGTATTTTGTGAAATTTATAGAGTCATTATACTTTTATTTTTATATAAAATGATATTCATATAGAATATAATTCACTGAAAATCTATATCATATCTGATTTCATTATGCGAAAATATTGTATTTTGATAAATATATTTATTATTTATAACTTTTGAAGTTTTTACATTGTTACACACACTTTTTATTCTATTCTATTTATTTATTTTTTGAGATTTCAACACAATATATTTTAATGTTTCCGAAATTATGAATAATGTGATTCTTCTGATTAACTGTCATTAGAATAACTTGTCCAATACTTCATATCTTTATATTTTCCTCGATTAACGAGCTACATATATAACATAATGTCTAATAATATATTTGATACATCATTGTTTAAGACTGTATAATAAAATATGAGACGTACGTTTCTGTACATATATTTCTTTATAAGGCAAATTCATTCTATAATTTATATTTTATGTAGCCATTCAGTATTATGGACAGGGTCAAATGAGAGACATCAGTAAGTTTATTCTTTTTAATTTGGGCATATGGCCTGCAAATTGAAAGGAAAGGAGTCAAATTGACTATATCAGCCCCACTTCTTGGGTAGTACTATATTTAACCCACCTTGAATGGATCAAAACCAAGCTGAACTCGACAGGATTTGATCTCAGAATGTAAAGAGTTGGAATAAATGACGCTACAGTGAATTCATATATGAATTTTAATACAATAACTTTATAAGAACCGTTTTAGTATCTGTATTAAATTGATGTTTTATAGTTATGAGAAAACGGAAATCCTAGGCGTTACAGTCCCCACCCCCAGCACACAAGAGAATAAAATTGACAGGACTGTTATTGGTTTTCACTTCGGAGACGTCCGTTTACATTGGATGAATGGTAATGTGATCAATATTATCAATATTCCTTTTCTCATTTATCGGAATAATCGACTCAGCGCTAAAGTCTGATTGATTATTGATTCCATTTTCGTATGCAAGTGTAACAAAATATGAACAATAAACACGTGTTAGAGTACTTATTTAAAAATGAATGAGGCATAAACTTTTGAAGCTATATTCTTAGCTGTGGATGCGATGTGGTATGTTGCCATGACATGTTGTTTGAGACACTTGAGTCCCGCTCAAACCGAACACCTGTTTGTGTGATAAATAAATCACGATAGTACAGGGGATTAGAGCTGCGACTTCGGATAAACTTCATAAAATTGAGATTTAACATATGGTGATCGAGATGGATTGTGTTTTTAGTCAAAACAAATTTACGTTCATCTAGTCCACTAACATTAAGTGAGCGCGCCATCAGACAAATTAACTAACTTTTATTAACGAATTGACCGAGTCGTAAAGGCTTCGAATACATTTCCTTGCAGGACACCTTCTGGTTATCTCTCCTCTGAGTTCAAATATCACTGAAATCAAATATGTCTTTAAATTTCCGGAGATGATAAAGCACCAGTTCTATACCGTATATTCTTTAAGTCATCGAGTATTCTACATTTCCACACAAGCCTAACCGTTGGTACTGCAATATTACCTAACGCCTTGCTCCTTCACAACTGATTATTTCCTGACTAGCATATATTTGATCAAACACAAGAAATGATAATACAGAAGAGACCAAAGAAGGATTTGATCTTATGCATTAATTCTCAAACTTCTAGATATTTTCCCCCGGCTCAATGCCTAAAATTGTTACAGCTGTGAAGAAAGTAATAAGAAACTAGATTTTTGTTCTTTAATAACATCTCCATCAATTCAATAAAAGAGAACTTTCGCTGGATTTGCTACGAGCTAATGATGCATTTGTCTTGAACAGAATATTTTTATATTATGCAGTTACTCTATGGGACTTTGCAAATAAAAGAATGTGCAATCATCTCTATTGTTCACATTGCAACGGAAAATACATAAGTGAACGTTTATGCTGACTGTCACGCTCTCGATAATAGTATTCACTTTTATTGGTCACTTCCGTCTTTAGAATCACTTCCCACTTCGTGTAAAACCAATATCTCAAGAAATCAGCATATTTGGATGAAGACACTATGCTTCTGTTCAAAGGAACGTATATTGAATATAATGAATATTATACTTTTTGTATTTGATGGAAAACATTATTCACAAGGTTTAATATTTCAAAAGGTTCAAAAAAGAAATATTCGCCTAAATAACGATAAAATGATATATATGTATGTGTGCTTGTATTTACTTTCATCCTTTTCCTCATTTCAATCATTTGATTCTGGCCATGCTGGGATATTTCCTTAACGAATTTAGTCGATCAAAACGATTTCTTTATTTTCAAGTCTGGGATGTATTGTATCGAACCGCATTTAACGAGCCGCTAACTTCTAAGGGCATAAACAAACTATTATCGGCTATCGGGCGGTGAGACTTAAGCGCATAGTATACGTCCACACATGCTCTCTCTCTCTCGCTCTCTTGCTCTCTCACTCACTCTCTCTCTCTCACACACACATACACACGTACATATACACACCAGTACACATGAACACATACACATATACACACATACATGTTAGCGTATGGGTGTGTAAATAACTGGATCTCCTTTTGATCCGTGGTTCAATATTCAGTTGTTCGAACAAGTGAGCTTCCAGCAGAATGAAACGGCCTCTGAGTGGGTGAACATTGTAGAGATATGCGTATTATTAGCATAAATCTCAGACAGAATCAGTGTGACGTATTATGTGACAATTACACTGACAGTCTTGCATATAGCTTCCTGCTATCCATTTTCATCCAGTTGTTATCGCTCAATCCAAGCGTATAGCTAATGCTTTTGATCATTACATCATATAATCAGATCAAAACTGATGCCTCATTTCTGCGAGACGATGTTTTTAATCATGCAGTTATTCTGCGCTATTTCACACACACACACACACACACACACACACACACACACACACACACACACACACACACACACACACACACACACAC
>NC_068981.1:76386417-76389186 GCF_001194135.2 Octopus bimaculoides | reverse complement strand
TATATATATATATATATATATCAAGTTCACGTAAAATGTGTTATTGTGTTGTCTATAGCAGAATGCACTTGGCCAACTTACTTGACTGTGCGATAGAACCCAAAGCAATGTTGTTGCGAAGCAAACTGCTTTACCACACAGTCATATCGAGAATTTCTTTATAAACATCCAGAGCGTTAGAACTCTTTGACTTGATAAGGAGAGTCTCACTATATATAAAAAGATTAATGAAAACTTATTTGACTGATGTCTTATATGTATAATACTGGTTTCTTACACGTACGCTTATCTAATAGACTAAATACATACTATTGAGTTTCAGTAAATAAAACGTAAAAGGAAATGGATTATTGCATAAATATAGAGCTATTGCGTTCTTCCAACAGCACATAACATGAAACACGTATGTAAAACGAGTCGGCTTTCATTAAGAAGAGGCATACTTTTCAACACAAATGATATTAAAATCAGAGTGAAACTGGCGGCATTTAATACCTACCGAAATATACTTTAACTCTTATAATGTCATGATTGATATATATCTTGTACTATTCGTGGAAATTCTTGGGCAATTTTGAAAATTTTGCGAAGGAGTTGCATATTTTTGTAAGATTGTGGAAAAGTTGAACATTACTGCGTAGGTAGTACTGCAGATGAAATTTCAAGAAATACTATCGTTTAATGCTATATTTTCACATCTTTAACTTACTAGATTGCTATCTATTTATTTCCACTTTCAGCTGAGAAATAAAGGATCTTAACAATAGAACGAAATCAAAGACATTATCTATAATATTATTTTTCAAGAGTACGTTGATGAATTTTCAACAAATATTAATACGTCTATTTGAAAAAAAAAAAAGAAAGAAAACTATAAAAATGCTGTATCTTAAATTTGTCATTCTTTATTTCTTTGCTAGCATGCGCAGTCTATTTTTGTCTGTATTTTGCAAATGAGCAGACGATATTTTGCAATTGAGCAGACGATAATTAATCAGACTGAGGAGGATGAGTTAAGAGAAATAAACAGAAAATATTTACTTTCCATGTTCGAACCACCATCGCCATCTATCATTAGCCAAATCTTTACTGACACAACAACAACCACTATACATATCAGTAATAAGACTCAGTTCAATTTATTTGCTAATCCAGATTATTTTCATTTCTTTCTTTCCCTCTCTCTTTCTCTCTCTCTCTCTCTCTCTCTTCATACACACACATACATACATACATTCATTCATATATGTGTATGTGTGTGTGTGTGTGTGTGTGTGTGTGTGTGTGTGTGTGTGTGTGTGTATCTGTATATCTATTTGTGTATCTCTTGATATATATACTTACCGATCTACCTACATATCCTCCATGTCTGTCTATCTACCTACCTACCTACCTACCTACCTTACCTACCTACCTACCTATCTATCTATCTATCTATCTATCTATCTATCTATCTATCTATCTATCTATCTATCTATCAGTCTATCAATCGTGACTACCTTACTGCCTACCGATGTATAGTAGAAAATGCTTGGTCAAGATACCATGCGCTGGGAATTAAACCAAGATTTAGGGATTCCAAAGCGAACTTCTTACCCACTCGTCCATAATACAAACATAAACACGTACAAAGAAGCCAACAAATAAGTACAAACAGAAACACACAATCACACACACATACACAAGTGCAAACACGTACAAAAAGTGTACACATATGCACTAGAATTATTTTACTCCTTGCCAGAAGTTTACACTTAATTATGACACACTCCAGTGAGGCAACTTAACGTTTTCTTTAGTTAAAAAAAAAAAAGTTTGTCTAAGAGTGATTGTCATTGCTCTCCGGATTCGAACTACAATTTATTGAATCAGTACTCCGTGTGCTCTCATCACTGCTCCACTGCGTTCATGGTCAAGATAAAAAGCCCATTCTACGAAGAACATAAGTAACAGTATATTTTACATTGTTGTCACTCTAAGCAACGTCAGAAAGCAGCGTCAGCACTGTAAAACTGACGCATGTTCGGTTTGTTCACAGCGCCAATTTCAAGTGTTCATATACCCATAAATAGTATGGATATGAATATTAGCTGGGCAGGTTACACATTTACAATATATACATACAGCTTGAAACGCAATGTATGTAACATCAATTAATTAATTACATAATATATAACTGCCACTAACAATTAGTTTCATTTGGATTGGAAATCGAAATGATGGTTTCTAGAATAGCATTGTCTAAGATTTACGAAATAATTAATTCTGTCTGCGTTGTCTCTAGTAAACTTTATGAAAATGATAGTTATTTCTTTATAGCACAATAGCTTTGAAACTTTTAACTACTCGAAAACCAACATAATATTTTAAAAAGCAACACTCATTATATTCTCTTATAGAATTCCGTTAAATAGAAAATTTTAATAATTCACTCGTTACGTTAGTTAAATGCTTATTTGAAGAACAATCAATGCATTAAAAATATTCACATGCATCCATTTAGTACGATAATTGTTTGAATCGTGTAACTCGACTCTGTAAGATCGTGTATGTAATTGCGTACGTACAATTATTCGATTGTGAAAGTTATATGGTGATATAGATTTGTAAAGAGTTATTTACATATAGTTAAAATGCGGTTACACCCATTTATGACAAAGGGGCTTCCCATAATCTTACAGGGAGTTCTCACTTTTAAGGTACGTAATACAAATAGTATACAATAATATGTAGGTATAAATATATATATATTATTTTATTTTACTTATT
>NC_068981.1:76382262-76385486 GCF_001194135.2 Octopus bimaculoides | reverse complement strand
ATATATATATATATATATACCAACATTTACTTACATAATTGCTTGTTACTATTTAGGAGCTTAAGTTATCGCTGCTCTGGGCTCAGCAAAGACGATTTAGGGACAAGTGAAACACATTTCTTTCTACATCTCAAAGTGAAAAAATTAAGCTTCAAAGAAACTGATTTTGCTTGTATATAAAAACGCTTAGTACTAGTAGATGATATATCTGCATAGATACAACACATCTGTCTCGTCAATACTCGTCACTATAATCATGTAAGTAGAGGAAACTTTGCATAATTTTTCTTCCCCGTTCTTCTTTTTTGCAAATATGAAAGATTAGCAAATCTGGTAATTAAACAAAGTATGATGCTAGTATCTACTACGGCGTAAAAGACAACTAATTTAAAAATCTAGATTTATAAATAACTTTCAAATATTAATAAAAATTGGCGTTATTCTCAATTTACTCTGTAATATTAATATTTCAAAATAGGTGATGAGCAGACAAATGTCATGGGGAGTGTAGACTTGAAACATTATGATACTTTGTAAAAAGGTGGCGAGCTAGCAGAATCGTTAGTACGCCTGGCGAAATACTTAGCGTTATTTCACCCGCCGCTACGTTTTGAGTTCAAATTCCGCCGAGGTCGACTTTGCCTTTCATCCTTACGGGGTCGATAAATTAAATGCCAGTTAAGTACCGGGGTCGATGTAATCGACTATCTCCTTCTACCAAATTTCAGGACTTGTGCCTATAGTAGAAAGGATTATAATACTTCGTAAATGTATTAGCACTTGCCAAAAATCGCTTTGTGTCACTGTTCAGTAAGAAGATTATTTACAATAGACTTTATGGAGGGAATATTTCCTTAATGTTTAGATATTAAAGTTGAACGTTAAATCTCTTTTCTGTTTGGTTATTTAAATGCTGAAATGAGAAGAAATTAAGAATCAAATGTCTCTTACCATTTATATCCATTACGTGTCTAGTCGTCTGAATGACTTGACTGACGAATTTTTCACTTTCAGCATATAGTGGAAATTTTGTTGGTTCGCCGTAAGCTGCAGTCAAAGATTTTTCCGAAGAAACTGGGGGTGTAGTAGCAGCCGATGTCGTCGATATTGATTTGGAGCGACTCATATTTTGTTGAGATGTCAAAAGTGTATCAGGTAATCCTGAGGGAACAAACGTTGTAGTGTAGGGTACGTTATTCGAAGATACTGGTGGATTTTCGGTGATTTTCTCCTTTTGAAATGGTGATGCAGTTGTTCGGATGGCGGGGAAAATAAAACGATAGGTGGCATGGAAACCGCTTAATTCCACCCGTTCGTCTGATTTAAAAACAATTAACAGAACATTTGAAGTAGAAGCATAAGTTGCCGGTACTCTAGATCCGCACAGCGTGGCAATTCTTTCCGAATCAGTAGTTTCTCCGTCATAAACGTGTATGCTGTCCAGTCGGTTATTGCACAATCCGAGACCATGATTCTCAAGCTCAATTTTCGTAAAACGTAAAGTGATATAAGCATGAATGGGGCCTTTGATGATCCACCTACAGTCAGTGTTAGCTGGGTAATTGTTTGGCCAGTTTGGAGTGGCAAATTCTCCGTTATTTTTCGTTAAGATTGCGTTGCAAGGCCACTCTGAAATGAAAGGAAAAAAAGTATAATGACCAGAATATTCCATGTGATTTTAAATATTCTGTTTTTCAACATTATTTACATATCTGTAAAGAAAATTCTGCCATATACATAGCTAAGTCAGATATAACTATTATATAAGATATAAATAAAAAATTTAAGAAAGAAAAAAATGCAAGAAGGAAAGAAAGAAATATAAAATTACGTGCTAATATAGGTTCTTATAATTTATATATAAACACATGCACTCATACATAATATATACACTGTGTTTGTACACACAAGCATACATGTGTGCGTTTGAGCGTAAGCATGCATAACTTTTGCATTGCACACAATTAATCATGCAGGTATTTCGTTGTGGTAACATTGCACACCATGTTATGATACCACTAGAGAGTTTATCTATATGTAGTCATTCAAGAAAGGAGACACAGAGCCTACATTTTTGTTGCCTTATCTCCGAATTTTTTTTTTCCACAAACTGTATTCCCAATACTCAATGCTAACGAAACATTATAAAATTACACACGGTGTCTCGACTAACCGGGTATGAGAATGATACAAGATTAAAAACATGGAAAAATTGATACTATTATGCAGGGAACATAGAAACAGTTAAACAATCCTAACTCGGTTATACAAAATTATACTAAAAGATATATGAAACAAATCAACCGATAAATCGCAATACAACGAGGAGACCTGTAGATGGTCACTCGACTTGGTAGTAACAACAATCAAATCTCTCACAACCATCCATACGAATATGTCTCATATTCGCATGAGACCATATAGATTTGGATATAGAAAGAATGGGAAGATAACGGATGGAACATGTTTGGTCAGATGCTTATAAGAGTGTTTTTTTGAGTGTATGTGTGAATGAATATTTTTGTTCGCATATGTATTTATGTGTGCGTATATGTGTGTGTATGTGCGTGCGTGTGTATGTGTGTGTATTTATTTATTTATTTATTTGTTTGTTTTACAAGATTCCTGATATGAAATTGTGCTGAAATTGATAGTTTTATATTTCGGAATGGTCATTGTTTTGCCAAATAAATATACCCGCTACATACTCGTTCTTCATTTCATTATTGTTCTTATTTTAGCGTTCTTTGTCTTAAATCTTTCATTACACTTCCTGAAACCCCCTCAGGGAATTTTACTTCCTACGTGTCTCATCCTGTCCTGTTTGTCCATTCGTACGTCCCCCTGTCCTGCCTAGTCTATTCGGTCTTTCCAGCCCACGTATCACCTCATCTCCTGTTTAGCCCATTTTATTTTTCTATGGAAAGATAGAATAGACTAAATGAGACAGGAGGAGACACTTGGGATGGAGACTCGCTGAAGAATTCACAGGATGTGTGACGAAAATTGTAAGACACAGGACACTAAAATAAAAAAAAAAACAATAATAAAGCTGAAGCGAAGAAAGAATATGTCGAGCATGTATTTATTTGTCACGCTGAATATACCCGAGAACTACGTTAAGGGTACACATACACGTTAATTTCACGAGCAGGCTGTTCCGTTGATCAGATCAACTGGAACCCTCTACGTCGTAAGCGACGGAGTGCCAGCAACATATATAT
>NC_068981.1:76378974-76382062 GCF_001194135.2 Octopus bimaculoides | reverse complement strand
TATATATAACAATTGCAGCGTGGAAGGTGTTTATAAGCCATTTAAGAAACACACACACAAAAAAAAAAACGTTAGATTCACTTCAACATTTTAATTTAATCTGCCAAAGTATTTTCGTCGCTTCGAGACCGCGACCTATTCACTGGCAAAATTCCTTGCTGCATCTCACTTTTATTACTATTATTATTATTCAGGTCATTGCCTGGAATCGAACTCTTAAATATAGAACTGTAATACATGCATATATATGTACATTTAAATATATATGTGTTTGTGTGTGTGTGTGTATGTGTGTGTGTGAATAGCAAAATAAGTCCGATATCACCACACACACCTCTATATCTGTATAATTACCATTCATCCCCCTCTTTCTATCACCTTCCTCTCCTCCCTACTAAATACACTCAGTAATACGCACATAACCAAATACCAACCTTTCGCACTGGTCAAAAGGGTAAGCACCCCTCTTTCAAACTTCCACTAATGTTATATCGCCTGAAGAAATGAATGCATGAAGATGATCAACCCGATGTCCTTGGATACTACGGACTGCACTGTAATTAGGAATGCGGACTGTGGTCTTAAGAGACACCTGATTCGTGGAAACACCGGTAGTGATGCATTAAATGCTTATAATTTCCATTGAAGGATTATTGTTATGTATGTATGTATGTATGTACACACATATGTATATGCATGTATAGATATATGTATGCGCAGGGATTTGAAGAATCAAATACAGTAATCCCTCACCATATCGCGGTTCCCCTATCGTGCAGTCAGTACATCGCGAACTTTTCTGACTAATATATGTAAATTTATGACGCGGATTCCTCAGTATATCCGGGCTTCTCCGGCCGATAGGTATTTATTTTTTTTAGATTTTAATTATTTCTTTGGGAGGTTTCGGAATGTAACACTTGCGATAGTCGAAGGATTACTGTAGTGCTCCATGAAGTCTTTTCCTGTGGTGTGCAGCAAACCAGCGATACTGTGGTCGTACTAGATCACTGCCCTGAAAGTTTTAGTCGAACAAATCGAATATAGTACTTAGTGTACTTTATTGTACCTTATTGTATCTTTTCTTTTGGCATGCCAGTAAGTGCCAACACTATTTGTCAAGCAGAATGGCGTTGGGTTTACACCTTTTCCGTCAACAAACTAACTCCCAGCGTATTGGTCGGATCGAGTAGTCTATTGTAGAAGATATTTTGAGAAGATTCCCCGCTGTCAAACCAAAACTGAAACCATGTAATTGCGAAGCAAAGTTGTTAATTACACATCTATGACTGTGCATGTGGAGGCGCAATGGCCCAGTGGTTGGGGCAGCAGACTCGCAGTCATAGGATCGCGGTTTCGATTCTCAGACCGGGCGTTGTGAGTGTTTATTGAGCGAAAACATCTAAAGCTCCACGAGGCTCCGGTAGAGGATGGTGGCGATCCCTGTTGTACTCTTTCACCATAATTTTCTCTCACTCTTACTTCCTGTTTCTGTTGTGCCTGTAATTCAAAGGGTCAGCCTTGTCACACTGTGTCTCGTTGAATATCCCCGAGAAGTACGTTAAGGGTACACGTGTCTGTGGAGTGCTCAGCCACTTGCACGTTAATTTCACGAGCAGGCTGTTCCGTTGATCGGATCAACTGGAACCCTCGACGTCGTAAGCGACGGAGTGCCAACAACAATGCCTGTGCATATAAGAAAGAAATACTCAAATATATGTTATGAAACAGATACGAGCATCTCTCTAACTAGAGTTTTAATGAAGCTATTGGGAGCTGCAAAGTAATCGGCATGTCGTCTTCTTCCAGAGCTGAGCAGCATAAAAGCAATCTAGAATGTTAAATGATTATTTCTGAAGGCAAAACTTCACCGATTCATTGAAAAAAGAAACGCATTTGATGCTCATGTTTTTCGTAGTATCGTATGTCAAGCTAAATTACCTCCACTAAGAATCAATTGTGTCGTCATGTGTTGTGAAGGCATAGCACATAACCAATCAGCGACACAACGATCAGTGAAGTATCATCCAGTAACGATGGATCTCCACAGTGACATACAATATGTGAAAGAAGAATAAACAAAAGGGTGCCAAACGAAGGGCACATGTTCATAGAAACAAACAGAGAGTTATAACTATATCAATAAGTATGTGAAAAGAAATTGCAAGATGGATAGGGGGATATGTTTCTAGGAAAATATCTAGACAGCAGAAGTAGCAGTGAGAAATGACACCGAATATCTGTACATAATTTTAAACGGCCTGACAAGAACAAGAACGGTTTCTTGCAAATCAATTATGAATAAAAATGGCTATACGCTGGTAATGAGTGAAGAGTAATCAAACAAGTGAGTGGAATATTTCCAAGACATGTAGAACATTGTTGACACTGTCGAACTCCTTCGCATCATTTGTACCGTCTCAAGGCATGGGCATTCTGAGCAGTTTCCTAGACTCATCAGGGGCCTAGGGATCCAATTCGGATCTATTTATACTGTGATTTGCTGTCATTAAATATATTGTATAAGACCCAGTGCACTCATTCGCCCAGTGGCGTATGATACTGCTAAGGTGGCTTTCAATTTCACCCTGTTTCCGGAGGGTCACGTGCAGATGACAGATAAGAACACTCGTACCGGAAAAGTCACTGTTTTTATTCATGGCTTCGAAAACAAGAAGAGAACAAGGCTTAAAAATATAAAGGCAGAGTTGCTAAAACCATAGAATAGTGAAAAGAAATGCCTCTTTCTCGCTCTGCCACCAATAACGAGTCTACAATCAATTGGAATATTTCATTAAATATAGACTACTGTTAAGAATAGAATCTTGAGATAATAGCACAGAAATGATATCAGCGAAACATATTAAAGAATGAGTATGTACATATCGGTTGCATTCCACTAGGGAACATTGAGAAAGCGAATCGAAATAAGATATTTTTTAGGATAAAGAATGTAAAGTAAATGAATGCTTTTAGTGAAACATCATATAATAAAAGAAGAAATACTTAAATATATATGAGTTTGTGTGTCTTATGTGTGTGTGTATATACATACACACACACACACACACACACACACACACACACA
>NC_068981.1:76378008-76378630 GCF_001194135.2 Octopus bimaculoides | reverse complement strand
ATATATATATATATATATATATATATATATATATATATATATATATATATATATAGAGAGAGAGAGAGGGAGAGAGATAGAGAGAGGGAAAGAGAGAGAGAGAGATATATAGATATATATATACATACATGCACACACACATATATATGCATATACCACAAACACACACGCGCACACACAAACAGACGCACACAACACGCACATACACATATGTATGCATTCGTAAATATATAAATATTTGTTTATACATTCGTACATACATACATACATACATACATACATACATACATACATGCCTGCTTACATGCATATGCTTGTCTTTGAATGTATATGTATATAAAGCTTTCGGCAAAATGTATTGAAATATGCTTCGTTAGTTCCGATCTAAATAGCATATCTTGCTATTCCAGATACTATCTTCTGCCGTTTTGTTTATTCCAATTACGAAAATAGCTTAAACTAGATGCACACAAATTAATAACGTAAACAAATTTGGACATAAACAATGGTTCGTTGCATATCATAAATACGCACCAGCCAAAATTATGTATCAGATTGCATGACAAAAAACATTAATATTTCTATTTTTAACCATGCTGTTCTTATATATATATATATATAT
>NC_068981.1:76371868-76377228 GCF_001194135.2 Octopus bimaculoides | reverse complement strand
ATATATATATATATATATATACATACACAATTCTAACAGTTCAAATACTAAGAAATAAGCATACTCAATTTGATTTATACCAAATAATTTAGGAAAATGAATGGGTTATTTGCCTTGGCTATATATAAGGATCCCTTCCAGGGCCGTATTACCGACTTTTTCAGCAATCTGAGTATGCCATGAGGTTTCGAGACATGAGTTATACTCACGTGTCAAGTTACATCAAAATTGATCAACCGATGTTGGAAGAGTTAGGTTACAACTCCACAAACACACCCACAGACAGAATTTC
The DNA here is from genome assembly GCF_001194135.2 of Octopus bimaculoides. Classification (NCBI taxonomy): domain Eukaryota; kingdom Metazoa; phylum Mollusca; class Cephalopoda; order Octopoda; family Octopodidae; genus Octopus; species Octopus bimaculoides. The sequence continues at coordinate 76,376,936 of NC_068981.1, read as the reverse complement.
ACTGCAGCCATGCGGGAGCACCACCTTGAATAGTTGTAGTCGAATAAATCAACGCCAGCCCTTATTTTTTCAGCCTAGTACTTATTCTATCAGACTTTTCGAACTCCTAATTTACTGGGACGTAAATGCACCAGCACCGATTGTCAAGCGGTGACGGGGGTGGGACACAGAAAGACACACACACACACACACACACACACACACACACACACACATACACACACATGGGCTGCTTTCACTTTGCGTCTACCAAGTCGACTCACAAGGCGTTGGCAGGCCCGAGGCTATATTAGAAGACACACTGTCCAATGTGCCATATGGCTGAGAAACAAGTTTCTTACCACACAGCCACACGCCTGTGACAGTATATGTGTATGTGTGCGTGTGTGTGTGTAAGTGTGTGTGTGTGAGTTTGTGTGCGTGCACACATACACATGTATACACATACACATATAAGTGCATATATGTGTGTGTGATTGTGTGTACGTCTATATGCACATATGCACGCTTGTGCGTGTGCGTGTAGGTGTGTGCTTGTTTCTCTGCAGGAGTTGGTTGATGATTTACATGCGTATTTGTGTGAATGTCTGTTTCTATACAGCTGTGCATAAGAGTTTCAAATCAATAGATGTAAAAAAATATTTGTATACATAGATATATTGGGTTGCAGTTATGTATTATTTACTGGTTACACTCCGTTTTATTTTTCTCCATTTTCATATATTAATTACGTCTGTGCGAATGTATAGGTAGTTGCGTATCTGTATGGTCTTGTCTGTGTGTAATTGCGATACTGTTTCACTGTGTGTGTGTGTGTGTGTGTGCGCGCGCGCATGTGTGTGAGTGTGTTTACTTGCGTGTATGTTATTCAACAAAGCTATTCTATAAAATCTCATTGAAATACAATATATAATATATCGTCTTGTAGTATATTTCCTTTTGATAAATATTTTGTTGAAAATGTTCGTGAAATTTAAAGTTTTCTTAAACAAACATGGTGAAAAGAAAATTTCGTTCTATTATATATGATCTGTTTGTTTGTATGTTTGGTAAAAACGATGTTGTCCATAATTTTTGAACTTAACTTTGTCCAAAACTTTCAGCTGTACTAAATGTTAATAATATACTATACTGATAAGACATAGCTTATGTTAAAATATTAATAACAGAGCTATTACTTTTATAGTTAGTACTCATAGATCGACTCCAAATAAAACTTTCGTGATATATAAAATTTATAATATTCATCTGCACACATTTACTAGTAGCAACTGCTTTTACTATTTCGCATTTCATTTAGAATGATATTGCAACAAATTCATGTTTATAACTTCGTTGTTTCTTCATCCTTATTAATACCCTCCTCTTCCTACCGCTCATCATTACTCTGGTTTTCAACAACATCAGACTCACCTCCTATATTATTCTATTCTTGCAGGTTACGCAAAATATAAATTGGATTTGCAGGAACTAAAGTGTAAACATGTACGGTGATCGTACTAAGGATTTTTTGCGAAATTCCCCTCATTTTCAAATAGTGAGGATATTGTGCCTTCATAGTCAGGTCTGGCGCTGGAAGACGAGGTGTTATCAAAACGTTCTCGGACTAGTTATGTTAAATAAAATGATAACTTATTTATCTAACTTTTAACGTCATCCTTTTCGAAATAGTCAGCTTGCGCAGCAATACACCAGTTCCAACGTTCCTGCCATTTTTGGCATCTGGCCCGTGAGTCGAGGACCTTCAGTGATTCGCTCTTGGTTTTAACTTACTGGGGCCTAAGCTCCGAAATCGATACTCCTGCAGATCATGAACCTTGAAGATCAAATATCTCAACATTATAGATACTATCGCTTTCTTACATAATGTAATGGACTATGTTCTACTCGTATATGTTCTTGTATTTCAAAAGAGATAAAGTGACTCGGAAATTGCTTATATCATCAGTTACATATATGTGTGTATGTGTGTGTGTGTGTGTGAGTGTATGTGTGTGTGTAGATATATGTGTATATATATATATATATGCGCAAGTCCTGTAATTCATGTGGAGGAGAACAGATAACCATACTAACATTATATCTTAGTTGGTACTTCATTTTGTTGACCTTGAAAGGATAAGAGGCATAGCCGGCATCAGCGTGAAGTGATTTTGAAACCTAATGAGCCGAAACAAATACTGCAAGGTATTTTTCGAGAGCTCTGACTGTTTACCAATCCTTTGACGCATATAATTATATTATGAATGAAAACACCACAGTTGGAGGGAGATATATTATTTACTTTATAAAACTTCTCTATCAATATAACATGAACGCGGTGCATAATATGGCAAATTCCGTTGATTATACTGATATACTTAAATTCGCCAAAGGATAAAATCTTGATTATCATCAACGTCTCATCCATATTACTGGAGGCAAGACAGATGACGAGACAGAATAAAAGTAATGGAATTTAAACATTTGCGCCTCCATCTGTTATAAATTCAACTCCATTCAGCAGTATTTCGGTTATTCTCGCTTTTTTTTTCTTTCTGGAACTCTGATATGATTATCCTTGAAATACGTACAGTGGTCAATCTAATGAAATACACCATCCCTTAAATCTTTAAGGGTTTGTGACAGATGCAATTGTCACTATTATTATTATCAATGTAATTGTTGTTGTTGTTGTCATCATCGTTGTGGTTGTTATTGTTGCTGTTGCTTTTGTTAATGCGTCGACCGAGCGGATTTGTTTGCGTGTCAGGCAAAAAGCTCAGCGCTATTTCACCCGTGCTAACATTTTGAGTTCAAATTCTGCCGAGGTCGATTTTGCCTTTCATCATGTCGGAGTCGATGAAATAAGTTCCAATTGCGCACTGGGGTCAATGAAATCGATTATCCTCCTCCCACAAATTTCAGGCCTTGTGCCTATAGTAGAAAGGATTATTATTATTATTATTATCATTATTATTATTATTGTTGTTGTTGTTGTTGTTGTTATTATTATTATTATTATTATTATTATTATTATTATTATCATACATTATTGCTTTTGGCATCATCTTTTCTTCACTGTCATCAGTATTTACTGTATAGTCATTGAACAGCATTCATATAAGTCCTTCAAATTATTATTACCACCACCATTGCAACCACCACAACCAACAGTGCCACCAACACCTTAGTCATTATTGTTTTCGTCGCAGTCGATTTTAACGCTAATATTAGTAGAAAATTCTCTGTTGGACGGTTAACTACACAGACTTCCCATAAACGTTCCCGAACAACTATCAAGGAAATGTAGCAATATTCATGTTTACTGACCGTGATTCTTTTATGATTCAGCAAAATTCATGACCACAGTTAAAACATGACTCTATTTCTTTGCAGACAAACTTTGGCAGTGTTTGCCAACAACGTTGATGTGAATAACGAGTCGTTAAGAGAAGTGGTCAAAATAATTGAGTGTGAGGCACCGAGAGAGGGAGACAAAGGGAGTTAAGGAGATAAACTTAGACAGGATAATGGAGAAGAAATTGTGTGTGGATGGCAGACAGAAATAACAAAAAATACATAGAGAGAGAGAGAGGGGAGAGAAGGTGTGATAGAAATAATACGTCCTTGGGCAGAACCAGTGTGTGCGTATAACATAGTGAGATAGGAAAACGGAAAAGATTGCGTGATTGAATGACGGAGTAGCAGAGTGAGTCTATGAATCTCGTTCAGTGTACATGTGTTTTTGTGTGTATGCGACGCGCTTGTGACGTTTGAAATATGTGTGTGTGCGAGATTATGTGAGTGCTAGGTGTGGATACATTGTAATAAGTTATGGAGAATGCCAAGTTGTAAGAGAGTGAGAGAAAGTGCGGAAAAGTGAGAGAGAACGAGAGAGATGAGAGAAAGAGAGAGACAGACCTGTATGTGAGTAGGCGGAGACAAGCAACATAAAGAATAAATGAGAAGAATAGAGAAAATGAAAGATAAGAACATGGTAAGAAAGCAATTGGGGGTAGGGGGGATAACACGTTGTACAAAGCAAAACAAGAATTTCGCTCGATCCATCTTGGGTTTATATATCTTGCCATATATACGTATGCGTGTGATGAAACAAACAGAGAGAGAAAGAGAGAGGGGTAAGGGGGGAGAGGGAGTGAAAGACAGAATGAATGAAGAAAAGAAAAAGAAAGAAGGACAGGAAGAGTAAAGCAAGAAAAAAAAACAGAAATGTGTATACGTACACATATTTTGATGGCGCTCAAACATTGGACGAGAATGTAAAACCGTGTTTGTACTCTTATATCTACGCGAAATGTATGTGGGTGTAAGAATTAGGGGCAATAAAATAACAAGTAACTAAAATAAAATGAACTGATTATATCTAATAAAATAAAGTGCGGGGAAGTGTATGAGTTGGATCCATATTGTATGGTCTGTAGATGTAAGAATAAAACAGAGCGGGGAACAATAACAAGAATGATTTCAAGATGAACGCACAGAGACGAGTAGGGAAGTAATACAGTAAACGAACCAGATGGAAATTTCCAATATGCATACCTACCGACCAACCTACTTACCTACCTACCTACCTACCTACCTACCTACCTACCTACCTACCTACAAACCCACACACACACACACACACATAATACTCACACACACACACACACACACATACACACACACATAACACACACACACACACACACACACACACACACATACACATACACACATATGCATATGTATGTATGTATCTTATCTCTTACTTATTTCGGACATCGGACATTGGCCGAACCGCTAAGTTCCGTGGACGTAAACACGCCAACACCGGTTGTCAAGCTGTGATGAGGGACAATAAGGTTAGTTATAGTTGTTGCTGTTGTCATCGTTTTCGTTGTCGTCATCGGCATCATCATCATCATCATCATCATCATCATCATCATCATCATCATCTTCATCAATATCTTAATGACGAAATTGTTACATGTCATTGTCATCGTAAATTCCTTCTATAATGAAAGAACTACCATACTACAGATCCAGCAGAAAAGTGGCTATTGAATAGTCCATATGCAGTCTC
>NC_068981.1:76366545-76371858 GCF_001194135.2 Octopus bimaculoides | reverse complement strand
GTAAATTCCTTCTATAATGAAAGAACTACCATACTACAGATCCAGCAGAAAAGTGGCTATTGAATAGTCCATATGCAGTCTCGCTATGAAATACACCCCCAAGAATTCCTGTTTTGGCACATTGGGATGAGTAGCGACAGGACTGATTTCATTGTTACTTAACAATACTTCCGGAAATCATCTGCTCAATTCAAAATACCCATACAAGTTTATGGCAGGATAATATGTACTACAAACGGTGCACCCAAGAAAATGCGCTGTTGCTAAAATTCCTCTTTCCTCTGCTTTTTAATGAATACGCAATTTTCTTTATCGATTTATCATCATTTTCGTTCCAAAGTTAAGGATATTTGAAATGTAATTCTCAAAGTTGTTACATGATGTTAAACAGTTACTTTATGATTTCAACTTTCTTCTGTTGTTAAAGTTGTTAACAGCGATACGTTCAAACCTGTCCTAGGTGATGTTGGGCGTAGGTCATCGATTCGATTTATATTTAAGTTTGTTGGAAGCATAAAACTAGAAGGCATATAGAGTCCGAATAACATGAATGAGTAATATTGAAGGTTGATGAGCAGAAAGCAATTACAAAAATAGTAGAAAGCCCTGCATATTAATACATACATACATACTGAGGTAAATTAAGAGCGTCTAAATGATTACATGCACTGCTAGAAATAGTAGTCTATTACATTTTTTTAATTATACTGTATCATCTTCAAACATAATACACACAAACTCTATTATCTTCCCCAAAGACGTATGATTGCAATTGATATACTTTGATATAAATTCACTTCAATGAGGTAACAAAAATAGTGCACCTTCACATTACTTACCGGCATTGTAAAATATTCTGAATCCTGGAGCGTCATGGTTGGCATCTGTTATAAAAACCAAACTCACATTGTTTGTCTTTGTTATAATCTCCTTAGTGTGCGCACCTGCACAGAATGTTTCCAGCCCATTGCCTGGTACTCGTTCTTGAAGTAAGAGCCGATCGTTCCGTGAACTACAAGGATCTCCAACTGGGTAACCAAGATCGAAATGGGTAAACCAAAGGCGGACGACCTGAAAATAATATGAAATAAATGAATTGAAAACGAATCTGCAGTCAATCACGGTATACATACCAACATCTCCAACAAGTACCAACTATAAATTCCCTACTATGTAATCAATCAAACTACTACAAAAAGCAGCTAAATATCCTTTAAATTATACACAAACTTTGGACAGACGTATACTGTATACTGCAGTCTTGGATACACAACAACGAAGAGAGATTACAGTGGCCATAACTATACACCTTTTTCCGTAATTTTTTAGTCAGTGTCGATCTGCTGTTAAAGGAAAATGATATTTTGCCAATATTATCCATAGAGCTTTGAAATTTCGTATTCTGTTCAATGATAATCGTTACATTATATTTCCTATCTGAACATTATGCACGATTGTCTGAGAAAATATAAATTAGATTTATACTTACAAGGAGAAGCAGGTTACCCTTAAAAATTTAATTTATGGAAATCAGAAATATGTAGCTGATTAATGTGATATTGTTTCTCGCGAAAAAATTAACATATTGACATTGCTTTCATTTATTTTCTGCTTACCTGAAAACAGACAGTGATAACTCATTTATCGTAGAGACAACCTTATTGATGACACAACCTATTTAATCACTGTTGTTGTTATGGATATTATTTATACTCAGATTAGAAATCTAAGGAATAGAGGAAACCAGTATGACATCAATCTTTTCTTACACCTATGATTACATAGTCCAATATCTTTACAACGGTGGGGTACGATTTGTAAGTGACGTTGCCGCTAGTAATACAAGTTCGAAGAGTCACGTAGAGCTCCTCTGCTCTTCTGGCCTAAAAACACACACCAGAGAATAAAAATATATCACAGTAAATCAGTGAGATATTTGTCAAATTGCATCACTGTACAGAGATATTCTAAACGTCTACAAAATTGTGAGTGGTGGTGAAAATACCTGGCGCTTTGCAAAGTGAAATATCTATCTGATTTTGATTAATAGTTGCATATATTTATCCTTAATTAAAACGCAATGGAGGAAAAGGACAACGCGTTATAGTTCCTAATTATCTTTCCCGGGATATTTGATGTAGAATTTAATGCATTTATTAGATTCTTCATTAGGAATCAAAATTCTCGTGATTGTTGAAACCGGATAAGCTTCAATGGAAAATTGAGTGGTAATGATACGCAATTGATATTCGTATATACATAATCAACGGTGAGAGGTAACCATTGACATTCCTATTAATAATTTGGATTTTACTAATGCAGTGTCTTTCATTATAGACTTCTTAACGGACATAAATTCATTCACATATACCCTTCAAACACACGCATAAACGAGTTGAATCACAGGCTTACCATAGATTCATAGATGCACAAACGGACACACCATCACTAAGGGAAAGCCATAGACATATAGCGTAGATTAATCTTCATGCAATAAGACTATATTTCACACGCGGTCACATCTTCGCATCTGCAACATATATACATGACTGCATTGCAGCTAATTATATATTTAATCGTTCTAAAATCTCTTCAATCTACTATATTCAAATTCCGTCTCTTTAATTGTATATTTCTTGTATTTGTTCATCATCATCATCATCATCATCATCATCATCATCATCTTCTTCTTCTTCTTCTTCTTCTTCTTCTTCTTCTTCTTCTTCTTCTTCTTCTTCTTCTTCTTCTTCTTCTTCTTCTTCTTCTTCTTCTTCTTCTTCTTCTTCTTCCATCTCAGCTCCTCCTCTTCCTATTCCTTCTTTATCTTGCCGTCATCGACGATAATGTCGATGGAAACAACAGTGGTGGTGATACAAGGAATTGGCAAAACACGGAGAATAGCCATTAAAAAAAAAGAAAATATTAAAAACAAAAAAATTGACAATGTTTTCGGAGATTAGCCTTCGAATTCGATCAATCCATGGAGTAACCACATGAAAAAGAGTATTGTTTATGTCTATCACGAAATAATTTTCCGTCCTTGTCAGAACATACTATTGAACAAAGAACGAGGAGGATATCGACCATTCTCTCAGTCAAAATGTGGTGAGACGTTCAATCTGCCTTCAAAACTGAGAAGAAAGGAATCCCTGGGCGAAGTGTTGCGCGATTTGGTTCCCAACCAGCCAGAGCAAGATATGCGGGAGTGTACGCACCGGTACGCAGGCTTTTTTTTTCTGTGAATATATGAGAAAATAAATACATGTATGTGGACAGGATATGCTAAATGTTTTCAGGTTCTTTCGTAAAGTATACCCTTTTATAATTGCTTTTGGATTTCAACTTTGCAGGCCTTAGTACGCATCTGAAAATAATGTTTGCATGTCTCTTTAGACAGAAACGATTTTTCCGTCTGCCTCCAAAGAAAATAGTGATGTTTATCACCGAGGAGGTCTCAGTCTGCAGATACATCGGGGTCTGATTGTCCTTTGGGGACACTTTCCATCGTCAACTTTATGGAGATTTTGTTCTTCAAGTCGAAATATAGCAACGAAAATCCATTTTTTTTTTTCAGATATGCGGTAGGTTTTTAAGACATATCGTTTTCATGATATTTACTTCATTCCTTATGCTACATAAATTGTCGTTGTCGTCGTCGTCTTCATCATCATCATCGTCATCATCATCCATATCATTATTGTTGTTCTTGTTTTTGTTATCATTGTTCTTATTCTCCAATATTTTCTTTCGTTTACATCATTTATGCACACATAATATGGTAGATAAATCTCCACCACGTAGTAAAACTGACACGGTTTCTACTTCCAGATTAATCAATTTCACCGATATCCCCTGTAAAAACAGGATAACCACATACAACTGTTATCTACCTTTCTATCTATCATTCGCTCTCATACATAAATACGCATACACATATGTATATATATATATATCCATATATGCATGCATATGTTGCACGTATATGTGTACATGTGTGCTTGCGTGCGTAGGACATTATGCTTGTATACACGGCAATATATCAGGTCATTCCATAAGTTCTGTCAGAATGTTAAATAAAGAAAACACGTGATCAAATGTTATATTTAATTGAAATTTAATCATCAATGTACTTTCCCTGATTATCTATGACTTCCTTCCATCTATTTACAAGCTTTTTAATCCCATCAATGTAAAACTATTTTCGATTCAAAACGAAGAACTCTGAAATGTCAGTTTTGACCTCCTCTTGGCTTGCAAAAGTTATGTCCTCCAAATTTTCTGTAAACTACGAAATGAATGGTAGTCTGAAGGAGCAAGGTCGGGAGAATAAGGTGCATGAGGAATTTTTTTCCTAACCAAGCTCTTCAATCTTCTGTGATGTGATCTTTGTAGTGTGGGGGTCGCACATTGTCCTGATGAAACATCACTCCTTTCGGTTCACTAAAGCGTGTCTTTTTTTTCTTCAAAGCTTAGTTCAAACGCTCTAATTGCTGACATTAGACGTGAGCATTGATTGTTGCATTAGGTGGTAACAATTCAAAGTGAATTACTACTTTGCAATCCCACTAGATAGAGAGAAGAAACTTTTTCCCATGAAATTCTCTTCCCGGTTGTGGTTGAGCTTTTTCCCTTTTACCAGGCCACTGTTTACGACGTTTAACATTTCGTTAGAAGATCCATTTTTCGTCACCAGTCACAAGTCTATGCAAAAAGGGTGAAATGAGTTCGCGAGAATGGAGAGACGAGCAGATTTTAAGTCGGGATTTGCGGTTGCTTTCGAACAATTCATTAGGCACCCATTTTCCAAGTTCAGGAAACTTTCTAAATTGTTGAAGATGACGATGAACAGTTTGAACTAAGCTTTATTGCCAGTTGTTCAACTGATAACGTAGGATTTTCTTCAAGTAACTCCTCAAGGAGCTTATCATAAAACTTAACTGGACGTCCTGTTCGATCCACATCTTCAAAACTGAAATCTCCATTTCTGAATTTTGCAAACCATCTGCTGCAAGTTCTTTCAATCAAGCATTCTTTCCCATATTTCTAATTGCTGCCGCGGCAGAGTTTCGTTTTTGGTACTCATAAAGAATTATGTGCCTCAAATGCTCTTTGGATACTTCCATGTTAGATAGGGCTTTAATCAAAGAAATTTTAATTCTATTATTATGTAAAATAATATTTAATTAGTTTAAATGTACACAAATACATAAAAATAATTTTAAATTCCATTAGACATTCTAAAATACTATTAAATTTCATTCAATTTTAAAAAGGAAAAATTGGACAGAATTTATGGGATGACCTGATATTTTG
>NC_068981.1:76363037-76366535 GCF_001194135.2 Octopus bimaculoides | reverse complement strand
ATATATATATATATATATATATATATGCATATATATGTATGTATGTATATATGTGTGTGTATTTATATATATATATATATATATATATATACACGTATATATATATATATATATATGTATATATATATATATAATATATATATATATACATATGTAAATGTATGCATGTATGTATAGACATACATAAGTGGGTTTATATATAAGTATATATATATATATACATATATACACACACGTGTATATATATATATATATATATATATATATATATGCATACGCACATATACATATATGCATATGTATGTAAATATATATATATGTGTATGTATATATGCATGTATATATACATATATTTGTAATAGTGTAGTAAATATATGATATACATTACATAATTAAGTATATCTACATACATGTCAAAGCTTGTGTGTGTGCGTGCGCGTGTGTATGGGTGTGTGAGAGCGCGTGTGTATAAGTGTGAGTTGAAATATATATATATCCATATATATTTATATATAAACGTATTGAGATATTGAATTTTCTCGTTCTTTTAATGTTCTCTTCAAACGCTTTGATATCAGCAAAGCTGTGGGTAAAACCAGCTGTGCTTCTAATATCATATCAGTTCAATAATTTCAACGTTCGTCGCATTTTATACTGAAGCAAGGACGGTTTCACCCATCTTGTAAGATGTACCCTGCAGCAAAATACAATGAGAAATGTAATCTAAATCAGAAAATAAAAGAATGAAAAATAATCACACTAATTTTTTTTTTTTTGAAAATAGTAAATCAATGCGCGTTCTATCTTCAGAAGTATTTCCTTTAATCTTGGTGAAATACATACAGAATATTGGATAATGCATTTTTACAGTATAATTCTCGATGTAGACATAACTAACTTACACCCATGTGCGGATGTGAGAGACATTGACAGATACATGGTATTATATATATATATATATATATATATATGACCGCTGCTCTAAGCTGAAACTATAAGAAAAAAAATACGTACATATATATATTTGTATGTATGTATATGTATATATATGCATGGCGCACATACACACACATACATATATATGTATGTAAATGTATATATCGGTGTATATATGTGTATTATACACACACACACACACATATATATTTAATATAATTTAAAAATTTTGGTACAAGTCTAGCAATTTTGTGGGAGGGACTAATTCGATTACAACTACTCGAGTGCTCAACTAGTACTTATTTTATCGACCAAAAAATAAGAAAGTTAATGTGGATTTCCACGGGATTTAAACTCAGTCTATATATACATAATATCATATTACATGTGACATAATACAGACACATATCTATATATGTATTTATGCATATAGATACAGAGAGAAAAAGCTAGAGCGTGAGAACGTGAGGAGTGTGTGTATGTTGTACTTAGTATTTGTACCTCTATCAAAGATGGATATCAATACGAGTTATATTCGTAGGGTGTCCAAGTGGCTTTACTATGAGGTCATAGTTACTTTTTATTACTGCTTAGTAAATTATTTAAGCAAGTGTAATATTACACCCTTAGATATCGTTACTAAACTAGAGTGCTGGTTGATAGTTACCAATGTATCACATGATCTTCTTTGGGATTTGATTTAGTATATGTGTGTCGGTAGCAGGGTCCCATTTGTGTATGTTAGTACTAGTATTACAATGTGTACAGATAGTGTTTTAGAAAAGCAACAACTAATGACAGTCGAATTTAATTTCTGAATCTGAAGGAAACCATTGGGCGTATCGCATATTAACTGATTTCATATTATAAGAGTGCGCTTTGAAATTGAGTGACATTAGTAAAAATGTGTCGGTTCAGTTTTGTGGTGGTTATATCAGGAGTTGGTATGATAAGGTACTACTACACTGATGTCTTATGCTATTGGATATATGTGCTGTCTCTGATTTAGATTTGAGTTTTACGTCACAACTGCAGGATGTTTCCTGAATTTATACTAAAGAAGGTAATGTTCATATCCCATTACACATCTGGTTTGTGAATGCATATGCATATGAAGTCTATCGATAAAATGGTTACGATAGGTCTCGATGTCTTGTGAAGTATGTAATTAACATATGCACCTAAAGCTGTAAACGTGTTGGAAACCACAAAATGTAGACATTCACTATTTAAAATATAAATATCTGTGTGAGACTCTGGTCTTTGAAATGACTAAGTGTCGTATTACATAAAGAATTAACTGTGGGGAGAGAGAGGGATAGATAGATAGATAGATAGAGAGAGAGAGAGAGAGAGAGAGAGAGAGAGAGAGAGAGAGAGAGAGAGAGATAGTGAGGCGGGAGACCTTTATGATAACACATTTTATTTTAATGTATTAACGTGTTATATGTGTACATAGCAATATTCTGCTTACTTCTTTTCTTCTTAACAAAGTATATAGTATATCACTTTATAAAATTAATTCATTTAAATTCATTCTGTAAGTGACACTACGGTTATGTATATATATATATTCCACTTATATTTACTTGTTCCGCTTCTTATATTTCGTTACTTTTACGAAAAACACGTAACACCGTGATACTGTGATACTATTAAATGTGTGTAAGAATATTTTTATATACTAGTTGCTGTGTGTCTAAGATACAAAAATAGTATATGAAAATCTCAAGCTTGATACGAATAATTATGCTTATACTTGCATATATATATATATATATTATACTTTTTCCTGGTATATTTTCATGTTTAAAAGTAAGCGTGTTTTAATTAATTTGTACGTCAAGATATCGTCACTTTCGTTGCTTAAAATTCCTCTGTACACACCTGCTCACTCATCCACCTACACATAGACATGAACAAGCGCACATGTGTATGAGTGTGATACGTGAGTGTGTGTGTGTGTGTGTGTGGGTGTGTGTGTGTGTGTTGTCCGTATTGCAATGGTACGCAATACGAAAACATGAATATCACAGTTGTGAAATGTACACATGAGTGCTATGTACGGGACAAACTCTTAAAGGGGCATAAAATACAAAGACAAGAAAGTGATCCATTATACTTGTCTAATGGTTACAGCTAACACAAAACTGTCCATCCCGTATATACTGCAGTTAGTATAGGATCTCTTAGCATTTAAATTCCATTATTTTACTACGTAAAACCACTCACTAGTGGAATGTATTCGCTCTATGTTTAGTTCAATAACTTGCCACCAAGCAAAGAATTCTGGCAGCAATCAATGATCAGACTAATGTTCTACTTCGTTCGTATCAACGGCATTTATAATTCTTGTGCTGCATATCGTTATCAAACAAATTTGACGCCAATCTTTATATTTTCCTCGATATCCCATCAAGATATAAGCGATATTGTATACACGCACACACACACACGCACATGCACACACACACACACACACACACGTTCCTCAGTGTGTGTGTGTTGTGTGTGTGTGTTGTGTGTGTGTGTTGTGTGTGTGTGTGTGCGAACATGTACTTA
>NC_068981.1:76361322-76363027 GCF_001194135.2 Octopus bimaculoides | reverse complement strand
TACTTACATAAAGTGTTTATGTATAATTCAGTAATTATATATATATATATATATATGTATGTGTATATATATATTATATATATATATATATATATATACCATGTGTGTATATATACATGCACACACACAAGCACACACATATATATGTACATAAGTACATATGCATACATGCATATTGTATATCATTATATTAATATATACATATTTCTCTGCATGTGCAGGTGACGTAAATATATGAGTGTCTCTGCATGTGCGGAAAGTATTCAATAAGCATGCTATATATGCATACATAGAGATCGCATGTTCTTATATTCTAGGATCATATGTATGTAGTGCACTTCATGTTTGAATACATCTGCTATTTATAGTGGCGTAGCTACCTTGGCTCCCAGATAGTAAACATAAATATGGGTTTTGCCATGATAATTCACATTTCAAATGAAGTTAATTAATTTGTATTATTTGAAAGTGTAGGATGCCGTATATATGAACTGGATGGATTAAGAATCCACCATATTTTATTCAAACCAAGAAATGTTTCTCAACCTGATGGTCTAACATTCAAGAAATAGTAACTAACTATCCCTTAGATATGTATATAAAAGGACACAGTATGTAGGTCTTGATACAAATTCGATTCTGATAGCACAACTTTGCAGCCGATAAATTTTTCCCAACATTACTTTCATCTTTATATTTAATCGATTTTACTGCTTTCCCGAACCGGTTACACTTTGACTAACAATCAAAGAAAATGCCCGGTAAACATGTATCACATCATATACGTATATTGATATCTTAAGCAGATATTATGCTTCATATGAAACGACAGTGTGTAAATACTATACATTTCTTTCATAATCATTTATCTCAGCAATTTCAGCTTAAAATTTCAGCTTAAAATATTAAAGCAGTTTTTTTTTTTAATTTCTATATCTAAGAGCTGTAAACACGACGCACATAACACGACACACGTTGCTTTTAATTTTATTTATGTTATTACCACTGTTAGAAAACGCATAAACATCACACATTTTCATTCGTACTCGCTATATTTTTTATGCTTGACATAATTGTATAATGACTGGCAAGAACGAGTAAAAGAGTTAGACAAAAACCATAGTGGCTATATGTTTCTAGCTTCCATTCACAGCTACAAAACAAACAGAAAGAAATGGAACAAGAAAAAAATAAAAGAGTCAATACATTCAAGTACACGGTTCCCAAGATTTTTAACTTCAAAGATACTCTCCTACTCTGCCGCATATTTGCTTATCTGTCTTCTTAAATATTCATGTGAGACAGAGCCAACGAGTTATTCTATTTACACATGAACAGTAGTACGAACAATACACAACAATTACAAGCAAGCATTGTTTCACTTGCTATTTTTACTATTACTAGCATTACATAAGAAGAATTGCCAATATCAGTATCGTTGCCGCCATGTTTTTCTTTGGTGAGATTCAGAAAACTTGTTTTTGTTGAATACTTATCAGAGACGACAGAAATGCAATAAATATTAAGAAGGAACAAAAAAAACATAATGTAGTTTACAACATTTATCAGTTTCAAAAACGACATTCCGAATTGCACACATACACAAGCATATAAACACACACACACATACATGCATATATATATATATATATATATAATGTACATATATATATATATATATGTACGTATATAAATACACACACAC
>NC_068981.1:76359163-76360713 GCF_001194135.2 Octopus bimaculoides | reverse complement strand
TGTATGTACATTTGAGTGTGCGAATATATATAGAAACTTCTTTTCGTGCGTGTTTGTTTGTGTGTTTGTGTCTCTGTGAGTGCGTGTGTGGGCGTGGGTGTGCGTCTGTGTTTGTGTGTAAATGTGGATTTGTTTTGTAAATATAAATCATATGCAAAAAAAACAAGTGTTACTCTGTTTAAAATTCTTGTGCATTCAAAAAAAAACGAAAAAAAAAAGCAAAACATATCGTTGGATTGTTATAGATATTTTAGCTACTGTTATTTTAAAAACATTTGTTTTTTACACTACATTGTCTAAAACGGTTGAATTATAATTTAGGTTGCTATGTTTAGTAATGGATCGGAGTTCATCGGAAATACAGCGATCGTCAATTGAAGACGATATTAAAACATACGTAGGTCTTGATCACCAATAAGTTTCAATCGTATTTAATCTATACAAGTTGAAATTCAATCTCAATGTACGAAAGGATGCTGAAAAGTTTTTGGCTTTAAGGGTGGCTAGAGACCCAAACTTCCGAGTTCTTTTACAGGGCTAATAAAATCTGAAGAATCGCTGCAATAAATGTGTGAATCTGAGAGGGGAATATATTTAATAAAAACATAATTAACAGGGCGTCCTCTATTTTGTTTTATCCAAATCCGGGAACCTTTCAGCACACTCTCGTATTTGGTCAAACATTTCTAATCTGAAACGCTAATAGGAAATGGTCATAAGGTAGTAAATCTAAATCATTCGTTGAAAAGAATTCCAGCTATTAATCTCGACGAGTATCAAGTAACGATACTTCTTATGTATTCTGTAGCTCATTGATGATCCTACGATATCGTAAGTAGAGTAAAAAAAGAAGAAAGATTTTGTACAAGGTGAAACTGATACATTTTTCCAGTAGATGCTTTGAGTTTAAATAAGGGAGTTAGGTTTTCCATTCTCTTAAATTTTCTAAATTGAGCGGCATTCTCTAGTTTGGTCCGCTTTTTTCTATTGAGAAAGAAGCCTTGCTGTTTTAGCTACTGTTGGTGTCGTTGGTTTATATTCTCTTGGTGATATTTTTACCCTGTTGCTGTTGTTATTGCTCGTGATGGTGTTGCTGTTGCTACTGTTCTAGCTGTTGTTGATACTTTCATCGTCGCTGTTACGTCACTGCTTATTATTGAGTTTATTTCGTTGCTGTCAATACATTTTATTGCAATAATGGTAGCAGCTCCAAAGTTCTTTCCTGATAGTAAATCTGTGAGCTTCTTTGTTTGACGTGCTGCAGTAGTTGTTGTTGTTCTTATTATTTCTGTTGCTATTGCTCATTTTCATCTTGCGTTTGGTTTTACTGATGTGGTTGATTCTGATATTGCTTCTAATATTTCTATTACTATGTCTATAATATTGTGTGATGGGAGGTGACTGCAAATAACAGTTTCTTTCTTCAAATCTTGCCCCACCTGCATTTCTTCGAGGTGGGGGCCGGCATAAACTAAGTTATTTTGTAAATTCTTGCTCTGGTTTGAAAAAAAATTCTCTCTCTTTAAAAATATTTTCCCCCGTAGGACAAA
>NC_068981.1:76354391-76357538 GCF_001194135.2 Octopus bimaculoides | reverse complement strand
TAACTCGAATGTGGAATCTAAAAACAGAAACAATTCCTATCATAGTAGGTGCCTTAGGTATAATAAAAAATATACAGACAAATACATAACAAAAACACCAGGACTTACAAATATATATAACATACAGAAAATAAATTGCACTACTGCACATATCCTACGCAAAGCACTTTCAATATAGTAACCATAAGAGCACCACAGCAAACCACAGCACATACCCAAGGCACACAGAGCTGCGCTCGGTAGTGAAGTGAAAGCACGTTATAAAAATAAAACTACTGAACAATAATAATAATAATAATAAATATTGTTGTTAAAGCAGGTTTCTATAATCTACTATCGATCTATGATGTAAAAATGAGGAAAAAATATATGTATCAAAAGAAAATACCATCTATCATGCATTACAATATGCATCATTCGCATTCCCAACAAATGAATTGAAGCTTTATGATTGTGTAATATAATTAAAACGAAAGAGAAAAATATCTTGGTAAACAAATAACCGGATTTTAACCAGCGCGAACACCATTTTAGCAATATACTTCTCAGGCACATTCCACTAAAGTTTGAACATGGCTTACTGCGGAGACAAATTACGCAATTGTTTGCAAATTTTAGTCTTGCTAGACGTTCAATAAATCTTAATTTGCAATGGTTGTTTTTATTCAAATTTAATTTGAAGGTATTCGTTCGTTTCCGTCTTTTCTTCTTTTTTCGCTTTTTTTAATTTTGTGTGTGTGGTCTCTATATAATTTTCTTTTTGCAATCAGTTTATAGAAACCGAAATGGTTATTTCTGTAATATTTCGTATAACTGACCTGTTATATAAATTCCTGGTATGATTAAAAAATGACCTTATATCATGAAACACGAAGTCAAATGTGGTTAGGATATGTAGATCATTGGGAAAATATCGAATAGTGAAATTGAGGTTTTGATTATTCTATGTCTTACATAACTTTTACTTTGGTATATAGTTTTAATCAATTAGGTAAAACTACCCTCTCCGTTTATAAAATGAATGCGATTAGAGACCTAACTCAAATATCAGATTCTCGTGACTTAATAATTTGAATAAATGTATTGAATGCCTTTATCAATGCTTCTTCTTTGCCTCAGTTATCATTGATTCATTTTTTGTTGGCACTCCGTCGCTTACGACGTCGAGGGTTCCAGTTGATCCGATCAAAGGAACAACCTGCTCGTGAAATTAACGTGCAAGTGGCTGAGCACTCCACAGACACGTGTACCCTTAACTTACTTCTCGAGGATATTCAGCGTGACACAATGTGACAAGGCTGGCCCTTTGAATTACAGGCACAACAGAAACAGGAAGTAAGAGTGGGAGAAAGTTGTGGTGAAAGAGTACAGCAGGGTTCGCCACCATCCCTACCGGAGCCTCGTAGAGCTTTCGGTAATTTCGCTCAATAAACACTCACAACGCCCGGTCTGGGAAACGAAACCGTGATCCTATGACCGCGAGTCCGCTGCCCTAACTACTGGGCCATTGCGCCTCCACCATCGATTCATTATGCTTATGATTAAAGGCGTTCCATTTGATGTTATTAATATTTGAAACAAAATGTTATCTGCGACCATACGATCAAACAGATCCTTTCATGCTTTGAAAACTATTCCAGGGTATGTAGGCCTAGAGAAATGAGATTGCTTCGGGTGCAATATATTTGTTCAAATCTGAGCTCGATTAAACATAACTGGGAGCTGCATGACGATAGAACATATTCACAGCACAGTTGACAGTGTTGTATCATTTTGAAAAGACAATGTATATGCTATTACAAATTTATGACAGACATTTTATACGCACACATACACACTAACACACATGTGCGTGTTCATATAAGTTCTTATGTGCTTGTGTATGTGTGTTCGATTGTCTAGAATATTTATATGAGTGTCTATATACATACATGCATACATAAACACATACGCACACACACATCGTAGTTTATCACTATTATTGCTAGGATTACTTGGAGTATTCTTATATTATAAAAAGAAAGTCTATTAACACGGAACACGTAGATAGTGTCAAAGAAAGAGTTTCTAAAGATAGTTACGAAGTACTAAAGACTAATATAATAGAATTGTATTATCGCAAAGTGACACAGAATGAATTCATTCTAAGTATTTGTAGCAAAAAGTTGTAAAAATATAAAGAGCATTTTAATACTTTATTACATAATATGTAACATTGATTTACATATGATGTCATTTACTGATATTATATTGCATCAATTAACAAGAAATTGTATTAGTTGTTTTATGACAATTCTAATATTTACGATATAAATCAGAATTATGAGAAAGAACAATGTATTATGTCACCTATTTTATTCGTTTTTGTAAATTCTTCTTCAAATCATAGACTCACAATTATAGAACAGTCAAGTGCACACACTTATGCACGTCCACAAATAGTTCTACGTACGTAGATGAGTAATATAAAATATACAATGGGTTCAGCTTATTGTGCAGCCATCACACTAAGCTCCTCGTACGGACCCGATAATTAACCCACGTTGTAATAAATTACAATGTTGTATAATGTGAAATGTCCATGTAACTAAAATCCAGAAAATCCGAGCAATGTGCTTGCATGTATGTATGTATGTAAGTATGTATGTATGTATGTTTGTATGTATGTATGTTTGTATGTATGTATGTATGTATGTATGCATGTATGCATGTATGTGTGCAGATTTGTTTATTTTCCTTTTTGTAAGTATTCGCATGCATATAGTTGCATATCTAGACATGCTCATATGTATTTAAATGATAAACTTCTGGTTTTGAGAAGCCTAATTTCTCAAGATTGGTATTTAGGCAGTATGTTACATATCCCAGGGCCCCAATAGTTACTGAACCTGTAATCTGGATAGAGTAACTGCATATTTCTCAATAGTTCAGCATAGGTGTTTGCTTTTTCACTGATCTTCAGCTTTATGTTAACATCCACTGGGTAGCTAATTTCCACAACTGTGCACAATTTCTCTTCTCTATCCCAAATCATTGTATTACGTCTGTTGTGCTTACATTTTATTGAGGTCTTCTCTGGCACATTCTACCAGTATTCCTTTTTATTATGATTGGCTATGATTTCTACCTTATAGTGGGTTCTTATTT
>NC_068981.1:76352998-76353803 GCF_001194135.2 Octopus bimaculoides | reverse complement strand
ATATATATACATATATATATTAATAAGGGTAGAAATTGATATTAATCAATTAAAACCAGTGCTCTAGCATATTAAAGAAATCCGAAGATTTTATATATATATATATATGGGGGGGTGCGCGTGTGTGTGCATGTGTTTGCGCGTGTCTGCTTGTGTGTGTGCGTATACATATGTGTATGCATATATAAAGTAAAGATATAAAAAGAAGGATGATGTTGGAAAGAATATACATATGTTTTTAGGAAATAAAATAGTTGGACAGCCCAAAATTGGTTATATATTTTAATTCAGGCGTAGTCGATATATTTCAATAAATATAGTCTCTTTCTTTAACCGACTTACATTTATTTCAAAAATATATATATCTCTTTAATCTAACAATAATGAATTCAGTTCCCCTCCACGAAAAAAGGGATTAACTTCGCTTGCTATTAGTCGTAACAATCACTCTCTACCTCTCCGAAAATTGATTTACTTCGCAATTCATTTACAAATAATCCTTCTTGTTGCCAACATGGGATGAAAACTTATTATGATAGCATGCAATTGTAACATTATTACTAACCACTCAGCTATGATCAACATAAGAGAATCCGGCCGAATATGTGAATATTTTATTTCATACACATAGCATTAGGTTTGGTTTCTCAAACACTATGAACTTAGCCCAAATAATTGCAGCTCATAATTTTAAAATACTTAAATCAAAGGGAATTGGGAGGATAGCGATGTGAACCCTGATATAAATAATAATAATAATAATAATAATAATAATAATAATAATAATAATAATAATAATAATAAT
>NC_068981.1:76345827-76349724 GCF_001194135.2 Octopus bimaculoides | reverse complement strand
TATATCTTTATATGTATCTATGTATGCATGTATGTATGGATACATCTATGTGTGTATGTCTTTGTGTCTGTATTTGTCCCACCAACACCACTGTGGGTTAGCAAATGAGAGCAATATTGTAAGTACTCGGCTTTAAAAAAATATAAGTCCTGGGGTAGATTAGATTGACAAATACCCTTCAAGGTGATGCCGCAACATGGCTGCAGTCAAATGACTGAAACAAGTAAAAGACAAAAATAAAGGCTACTGACCCTATTGTATTGAGTTGCCCGGTGGCTTATTTCAGCCTTCAGGTGATCAGCAGCTAAGGCAAATATTATTTACCATAGCTTATCGTTGATCAGTGGAAATGGCTAGAGGAAATTGTCCAAATGCCGGTCTAATAGATACATGAATCAGTTGACTCAACCTGGGCTTTTCCTCTCCAAGAAAATCTTCTTCAGAATTATGTCTAGATTTCAGGGATCCGTGGATTACTCAGCAACTCAACAGGTTAATTCGATGAATGTATGGCAGTTATCGGATCGAACAACTGGTCTGTCATGTACGTGCGTGTGTGCGTATGCGCATAAATATGCATGCATGTCTGTATGTAAGCATGTATTGATGGATTGATCGATCGATGGGTGGATGGATGGGTGGATGGATATATGCATTCGTGAATACAGTGATGGCTGAAGGCAATAGCTAAATCACGTAGAAAACTTTTGAATTTATATACTGTCAGGCAGTTTTATTCAATGACAATTAACACACATGCTTTCGGTACATCTAGCTGTAAACGACGAATCTTTAAAATTCTATATGACAGCAATATATAATGTTATGTTTTATAACGGGCTGTAGGCCAGTGTGCTTATTTGAATGTTTAGAGCTCTATGCAGATCACGCAACTCTCATTTTGCAAAATAGAAATTAATGACTGTTATTGTCTTCATTTTAACCCTGCTGTGTATGTACGTTAATTTATTCTCCTCATTATCAAACTAAATATCCGTCTTATTCTCTCTGTCCTTACTCTCACGCTTTGTATGCATGTATTATGCATGTGAACTATAATGTATTATGATGTATGTATATATCTGTGTATGTATGCATGCATGCTTGTATGTATGTATGTATGCATGTACTATGTATATATGTGTGTATGTATGTATGTATGTATGTGTGTTTATGTTCCTGTATGTATGTATGTATATATGTATGTATGTATGTATGTATATATGTATGTATATATATGCATGTATGTATGCTTTATTTTGATTCATTAGTTTACATTCTGAAAGGATATAACTAATTTGTAATAAAGCAACAAAAGCTTCATTGTTCAAGTTTGAAGAACAACAACGGTAATTGTTACATATCTAACTTTAAGAAAGTCTTCCAGAATATTCCTGTTCCACTTACAAATTATAGCTGAAATTTCACGTGACACAGCCAAGTGCATTAATGGTTACTGGTATGAATGTAAATTTATAATCTTAGTAGAAGAGTTACATGTTATGGTAGTAGTTTGCTTTGAACATTTTCCTCGCTGATTCTGGTAGAAATTTTCAGATCCATAGGGTATGTTGCCTCTTTGACTGGCGGTAATTGTTCTTCTATGTCCCATCTAGCTGTTTCAGGTCTGTTACATACCTTATGATGATATGAATGTACGTATCCAATAGTAGGTGTGTAATTTATATTTATCTCAGTACGGTCTTTTCTGCTAATGACATTGTATATTGTTTTAACAATGTCGCGTGGGTAAGTAGTAATTCAGGTACATTTTTGGCAGCTGCAGCATTGTGTTCTCCACACAAGTGTGATATAATCGAGACTTGTAGTTACATCTTGGGATTTTAAAGCCTTCGCTAAGTATGTATGTATATATGTATGCATGTATGATCGAGTTGGATGGCGAACAAAAGTGTGGAATGGAATGAAAGCGTTTGAAGAGGCCAGGATAACGCAAGCAAGACTCAAAAGATATTTAAGGAAGAATGTAAAGATTAGAAGGTGAATGACAAGGACCTTTTTGTGTGCACAGTCTATGACAGACCATGCCTGTCTTTGGCTGGCCTCAAATCTCACCTGCGAACCTATGGAAAACAAACTTCAACCAACTATTCTGACTATATGTCTGTGCACACGTTTGAATGTAGTGTATGTCAGAAGGCTTGTAAATCCAATGTGGGTCTTAAAAGACATGTTAAGATCCACAATGAGTAGAACTTATATGCAGGTATTGGTAGTTCAAATCAGCGGTGCAATCTGTGTGGGTGTTTTTTTCAGAATATTGTCTGGTTTAAAAAGCCACATCAGACGCCATGAAGGGGCTAAGGTGTAGGTAGAGGAGGTGGTTAAACTCTGTGTAAGGAGTAGACAACCACCATGTATGTATGTATGTATGTATGTATGTATGTATGTATGTATGTATGTATGTGTGAATGTGTGCGCGTGCGTCATATGTGTGTGTGTGTATGATTGCATATATGTACGTATATAATATGTTTGTATATTTCATATATATTTCTATAGAATTCATTTTAAGAATTTTCCCCCGTTGCAAATATTAAAACAGTCACTAACAAGTAGCAAGCTTCTTTTGCTTAGGTCGATGCAGCTCTTGAGGATTATGTTGACGGAGATTGTTTGATAAGCGCATACATATATGCGTGCTATGTGCATGTATGTACATGCGCGTAAACTTGCAGAACACAAGTGCGTTAGTGTTGTTACTCTTTGTATGTGTGCATTCAGGTGTATTTCATGTGTTTATCTGTTTGTGCGCTTATGGTCGCCTAGGGAGCACAAATGGGGAATCCTTGAATAGTTTAACAAATATTCACCGTTTCTAATCCATTGTATCTGGAGACAATAAATCAGTCTGCTCAGTTCTTTCATAGAGAAACCAAGCACTTCTAATTTTCTGTGAACATCTACTGCTATGTAGGCCATTGCATCTATGATAATAGGAAGAATTAAGTTCTATTGACTGGATACAAGAGTGTAAGTCTCACATTGGTTCTCAACAGATATTCACCTTTGCACCAATTTTGAAGAGGCAACTGATTTCTTCAATGCTACGTAACATTTGGACTCTGCTCGCCAAAACTATATCTCTTCTGTTGTGTTTACGCCGGCATACTGATTTTATCGGAATGCTCCACCTTAATATTTAAATTCTAAAGTGTGGATAATTTCTGGTTCGAGTCCGCCATTGATACAGAAGTCAAGAAAAATCCTCACTGTATATTGCATTGTTGATCGTCATAGCGATATTGTCAAGTATGATGAGAAGGTAATAACTTCTAGATATTTTTGTACTTCCACATTGGTATGGCACAAACGCCAATTTCAGCCACAACGTGAATGTTTAAAGGCATCCTTACCTCTTTTGCTCATCATGTCTATGCACGCACATGCATCCACACACACACACACACACACACACACACACACACACACACACACTTTAAGCTTTGTTTTCATCACTGAAGCAGAGGCCAGCGGCATCACATATTTCCGACAAGAGGCGTAGAGGAAAGAAAGTGCTTACAGTAAAGCCGTAGACCAGAACCGAACGCGTTGAAAAGTGGAATCAAACTGGACGATATCCTTACTATACAACAACAGGAAACGCATTCCCTTAATGACGTGATTCCGCATAGTTTTCGTTCGTTACACTTTACTCCCTTGTCTTGACTAAGTGATGACTGTTGCACACAATGATCCACATTCAAATTGAACCAAATACCAAGTAGGTGCGAAGCGAACTCTATCAGTATTCTGCATTGACAGTTAAATATACTCAATTTCTGCCTAAATGTATCTGATATTTTTCCTCTCTGTCTCTTTCTCTGTCTCTCTGTCTCTCTGATATACATATATAATTGCATGAGTAGGGCGTAT
>NC_068981.1:76344299-76345292 GCF_001194135.2 Octopus bimaculoides | reverse complement strand
ATATATATATATATATATATATATATATATAAACGCTTGCTAATACAGAAGAGAGGTACTCAATAATACATAGGTATGTGTGTGTGTATGAGCGCGCGGACGGGCGTGAGTGTGTGTGTGCGCGTGCGTGCGCCTGTGTGTTTGCGCGCGAGCGAGTTTATTATTAAATTTTATGCATAAATATTGTCTCTGAAAAACATTTCAGTAAAAGAAGGCAAGAAATGTCTCTTTTTTCTTAGGTTTTGTCATCAGACCTTTACAAACTGTTTCCTTTTCTCACTTTCTCCCTTTTAATCAATCTCGCCCTCTCAATCTTCTTCAATTTTTACAACCGTTCAGTCTGTATTGACTATCCGTTTCTTCCTCTTTCTTTCTTCCTTTATCTCTGTCTGTCTCTCTCTGTTTCTCTGTCCATCTCTCTATCTCTCTCTTTGTCTCTCTCTCTCTCTCTCTCTCGCTGTCTTTTTCACACTCAATCATTTTCTTCCATTCTTTTCTCTCAGTATATTTGTAACTATATTTCTTTCGCCAGTTGTACAGCTTCCAGTAAGTGTCATGAAAACTGTCAGAAATCCGGAGATGTGTGCGTAGACATAATAGTTTTAAGTCATCAGTTTCTGTCAGAACTTCTTGACAATCTGACTTTGAAAAGTTTAACCGATCGCTTTTTATACCCAACCCACCTATCTGTCGCTATATCTCACCCAAAATCTTGAATACTTCATCATTCCCCTAATCAACAAGCTTAATCGAAACTAGCCACAGCAAATAGAGCAACAACAGTTGCAGCAGCTGTGAAAGCGACCACAAACACTATCGTTTTTTGTCGTTGCTGTCAACATTGTCATTATATTGTTTCATACTGCAATCTGCAATTTAGTTATTTTGGTATGAATCTTCTTCTTCTTCTTCTTCTTCTTCTTCTTCTTCTTCTTCTTCTTCTTCTTCTTCTTCTTCTTCTTCTTCTTCTTCTTCTTCTTCTTCTTCTTCTTC
>NC_068981.1:76340186-76341783 GCF_001194135.2 Octopus bimaculoides | reverse complement strand
ATATATATATATATATATATATATATATATATAAGAGGTTATATGCGTGTGTATGTGCATACATATACATTGACACACACACATAGTTGTGGAGATATACATTGACACAGTAGTTGTGGAGATATAAATAAGCATATGTCTGTATATGTATGAGAGAATGAGAAAGAGAAGTGGGAGAGAGAGAGAGGTTGAACCTAAAAGGATGAAAGGATAAAAAGTAACAGTTTATCATTCAGAAAGATTAGTTTTCCCTGAGCCTAAAAAAAAGTCTATTTTACGCTATAATATTTAATTTTCATGTTTGCATTATCTTTATGCTGTCGTACTTCCGAAGTTGGAGAGTGAATTTTAATGGTTGGATAGGAAGCAAAACGAATGTCATATGTCAAATTTAGAAGGATCTAGTATAGTTTGACATATATTACAGAGGATTTGGTTGAATTTACGAAGATAGTTCTTTGATAAAAGTCAATACTTTCATTATATTGACTTCACAACCACAAACATCAGTATCAATATTTACAAAAGTTGATCCTATCCGCGTTTCTGAATAGGAAATTAAGAAAGCAATAAGGAGGTACAGTAGCTGCAAGAGTGAACTTGCTTGGCACTGGCGTACATTCTAAACAGCTAAAAGAACACACTCGATATTCTGATAACATGAATTCAGCAGAAACTAAAACAACACTTGGAAAACAAAACTTCTACGAAGATAATAAATCAGAACGTTTACTCTGAAATAATGATGTTTTGGTTTAAAATGGAAACTTGATGCATAGAATATTGCATTCAGCAGAAACTATTGGTTTCAAATGGAACAAGGCCATTAATTCCAGAGGAGGAAGTAAAGACTCTCAGTGCTCATATGGTATTTATTTTATCGACACAGAAAGGATGATTTGTAAAGTCAACCGCCGCGAAATTTGAACTCAGAACATAAAGCCGGACGTAATGCCGTTAAGTGTGTTACCAGGCGAGCTAACTATTTTGCCATCTCGCCGCCTACAGCATAGAAATATTAGAAAATCTCCTTAAGCTCTCACACTCGTGATTTATTCGTCTATGATATAATAAATGATGACACTATTGAATTAAACAATATTACTATTTTAAGATATTCACATTCATTGCATTACATTACAATACCAACACAACGCTAACCTAAGAAACTGAAAAGTTGTAGAACGAACGCTAAACCACTATCAAGCATTTAAAAATGTAATATATATATCTTCGACACTATAATGTCTTAAAATTATGAATTCTTTTTCAATTTAATTTGAAGTTATTTGCCTCAGAGGACAAACATAGTTTATGCGTGTGTGTATGTGCTTTATGTTTGTGCGTGCGTGTTTGTGTAAACAACCAATATGTCACAAGTTTGATAAATTTGATAAATTCAATTTTTATTTTCGTACTATCAAAAGATCGAAGCTAAGTTTATCTTAATGCTAATTGCAGTTAGTGAATTTAATGGAACAATGACGAACTGTATCTCCGCGCAAAAACGATGGAAAATTTATTAATATATATATATATATATGTGTGTGTGTGTGTATGTGTGTGTGTGTGTGTGTGTGTGTGTGTGTGTGTGTGT
>NC_068981.1:76335008-76338518 GCF_001194135.2 Octopus bimaculoides | reverse complement strand
AAGAAGTTAATATTTTTTTTTGACTAAAACACAACTGGAACCCTAAGTAAGGCACGTGTAAAATTTGAATGAAATTGGTTGCGTAGTTCTCGAGTTTTAGGGATTCACACAGACAGACAGACAGACAGACAGACAGACCGACAGACAGACAGACAGACAGACAGACATACAGACAGACAGACAGACAGACAAACATTCTCATTTTTATATACATAGATAACAATTTTAGAACTATTGAAACATTCAAGAAATATGAAATATTTTGCTATCAAACATTCAAATAACGGGAATAAATTAATGAGTAATATATGACTTTGCTTACAATTACCAACACGTATATTAATAAGTATGTAGTGACACACTGTGAATATTACGCATGAACTATGTGAGTCGAATTTGAACCTACACTCCCAGCTGTATGTATTTGCTTCGCATGACTTTTCGGTCTATGTACAATGATGATATTGTATAATTAATGTAATGAGTGTTAAGATTTCAATTATATATTCTATTGTATTCATTTGATGAATAACTTTGAGCAAGAAATTTCAAGCCACTGATTCCATTTATTACTTTTGTATGCATGATTGATGCACAGTTATAGATTTAACTAGATTATTTGATTCGAGATATTAAACAAATTAATAAGATTTTAATGTTCAATAACGTTTATCTTCCAGCTGATTCATTCTTCAGCTATCACCCTAAGAAACAGTAGTAAAAGTAATCTTCAGACTCTTGATACTAGGCAACATAGAGACGTCGTTTAAGAGCCGGTTTAAAGAAAGTATTTGGCACTATTAGTCATACAATCATCCTCGCATAAGTCAATAAAGTATTGCTGATTTAAAAAAATTTTCATCACATATTTCAGATGATCCCGTTCTCAGTTCCTTTATTTTCAGCCTTTTATTTCCGTGAGAAGTCTGTTAATTTCTGTACTCCTATTGCTCTCTCTCTCTCTCTCTCTCTCAAGCACTTCATGGCTTCTAAATTTGGATGAAGCTAAAGAAAAGGCAATCCGTCGCATAAAATACCAATATTCTTTTCTACTCTAGGCACAAGGTCTTAAATTTTGGAGGAGGGTGCACCAGTCGATTAGATCAACCCCAGTACGCAACTGGTACTTAATTTATCAACCCCGAAAGGGTGAAAAGGAAAGAAGACCTCGGCGAAATTTGAAATCAGAACGTAAAGACAGACGAAATACCGCTATGCATTTCGCCCGGCGTGCTAACGTTTTCTTATTTCTTTACTGCCCACAAGGGGCTAAACATAGAGGGGACAAACAAGGTCAGACAAAGGGGTTAAGTCGATTACATCGACTCCAGTGCGTAACTGGTACTTAACTTATCGACCCCGAAAGGATGAAAGGCAAAGTCGACCTCGGCGGAATTTGAACTCAGAACGTATAGACAGACGAAATACTGCTAAGTATTTCGCCCGGCGTGCTAAAGTTTCTGCCAGCTCGTCACCTTATGAAATGCCAACATTCTTTTCTCCTCTAGGCACAAGGCCTGAAATTTGGGGGGAGGGTACCAGTCGATTAGATACACCCCAGTACGCAACTGGTACTTAATTTATCGACCCCTAAAGGGTGAAAGGGAAAGACGACTTCGGCGGATTTTGAACTCAGAACGTAGCGGCTGACGAAATACGGCTAAGCATTTCGCCCGGCGCGCTAACGTTTCTGCCAGCTCACCGCCTTATAAAATGCCAATATTTTCACATTAATTAAGGCGCTGAGCGTTATTGCGCCGGACCAAATGCTTAACTGCATTTTTTCCGACTTAACTTTCTGAGTTCAAATGCCACCGCGGTTGACTTTACATTTCATCCTTTGGTGGAAGGGGGGGTCGATAAAATAAGTGCCAACTGAGCACTGGGGTCGATGTAGGCGACTTACACCCTCCCATAAAACTGTTGGCGTTGTGCCAACATTTGAAATATTGTCACATTAATTGTTTCTATGTCCTGTGTTGACATCATTCAAAATAGTCTCAGTTTTCCATTTCATCTTTGAAATGTTATGACTAAATAAATAAATATTCATATAAAATAGTTCTTATTTCTTTCGTGTATGCTTTGTGGCTGAGAAATATCAGAAGCGAGTATCTAATGTCTTGATCGATTATTTATCTATCCCAATCGGAAAGAAAGTAAAAGACACAAACGTGATCTGAGACGCTCTTTAATGTAATAAAATAATAAAATAGATATACTATAATTAAAATATACAAGAATATTTAAAATGTTTTCTCTTATCAAATATATCAATTGTTCCTAAAATTAAAATATTTAATCTTATACAGAGAAAAATAATCATTTAAAATATTAAGTGAGAAACAACTGTGTATATTTGTGATAAATCAAATAGTGTCAGAACTTGTGAGACATTTTCCAAATAAAAATTTTTCAAGCGCCTCACCGATAATTGCTAAATACTTCCTCAGTGTATACTGCACTTCCATTACCTAGAATACAGCTGTATACCTGTCATTCTCTTCAGTTCAGTGATTCAAACATGCATGATAATGTACTGACTGAAATATTTATTATTTACCTTCTAGAGTCACCTCTTTTTCTTCTTAAACTATTAAACAACTGACACAGTATCTACCCTAACTTAGAATAGTCATTTGTTACACTTATAGATATATTTTTGTTTATATTTTATTTCGTTAGCTGGCAAATGTATAGAACGACGTACGAAAACGACTCTCTTCATTGTTATGAGTTCGAAGAATTATGTTAGAAATAATAAAACATCATGAAGGAACTAAGGCGCTGAGCTAGCTGAGTCACTAGCTAAGTGGCACTTCTTCCATATTTACGTCCTGACTTCAAATTCTGCCGAGGTCGATTCTGCCTTTCTTCCCTTCGGAGATCGATTAAATAAATACCAATTGAGTACCATGGTCGAAAATAGCTGCCGCCTCCCACTCGAAAATAACTTGCCTGGTGCAAAACTTTTAAAGCAAAATGTCATAACGGAACATTGAAATCAATTTAATTAATAATTAATGCGACAGTACTCTGTTAACATAGAGCTAATAGTGGCAATATATCATTTCTTTGTAAGGAAAATGCATTGAATGAAGGCTAAAAAGGTGTAAATCGAAACGGCATTAATTGAGGTATACCTGCATTTTCTAACAACTCTACTGCTTTCTGTCTGACTATATTATATCTTATTTTATTAAATTAACAAAAATGATGGAGTAACCCATTGGCATGTAATTACCCCCTTCCAGCGAACTGGGCTCAAATCCCTCCGAGATTAGTAGCAGTCTTTCATCTTACCATGGTACATGAAGTCAATAACACAAAACATTAGGGCCACATTAAACCATTCACACATCTTAACCTTACGTAGAAATTATATTGTATCATAATGAGACATATATCAACAGAAAAACATAGTTTACAATTTATTATAAGGTAGTACATATATATTTGAATAGTACATACACACACATACACACACACACACACACACACACACACACA
>NC_068981.1:76330661-76334618 GCF_001194135.2 Octopus bimaculoides | reverse complement strand
TATACGATGTATGTACGTATGTTCACAGACTAGTAGAGGCGGTTGAATGCGTTTATGCGTATGCGCGACTATGTGTATGATTCAATAAAATGAAAATGATAACTGTATTTTCATAAGTTCCATACTTATTTTCCTAAACTCAAAATAGATTTATTTTGCCTCGGAATGTTGTTTACATATGCTGTTGTTAGATCAGATAACGTGGGTGGTCGTGGAACGATTTCAGGATTTCCGACTGGTAGCTAAGGAAAGAAAAAAAAAAACCAAACCACGCTCATTCAAGAGAGAAATTAACTGGAGATGAAACATGTTCTCTACCATGATTCACTATAGCCTATGGATAAGGTGACGAATATTTCTTTTATTCAGATGATAAGAATGTATATCATACAATTTGTGTTTTGCAGTTGCTTTATAACTAGGTTTTATAGATTATGCTTTAGCAGCTACCGTTATTAGAGTGGAGAAAGTTAAAAGATATCAGTGAGCCGCGAAAGCAATACGGTTTCAATTATAGCGTGCATACAGGAAACTCGTGAACGGCGCAAGAACTGATACTTTTGCTTATTTTACTGATGTAAGAGTTTTATTAGTTCTGGTGTGCTGTGTCTTGTAATTCAGCAAACACAAGCACGCGTATATATATATATATATATATATATATATAAAAGATAATAAGAGTGAAAAAACTACAGAAGGCTTGTGTTACTTGGTTAAAGTATATATTTAAATTATGTCAGAAAAATATTAGAAAAATGTTAGAAAAATGTTAGAAAATCGTTTTGGTATATAAACATTGTATTTTGAGAAATAACCGGTTTCGTGTTGTCTTTTCAAATTTCTCTACTTCATTGTGTCGTGGTATGTAAACAACAATCTATAGTAGCCAGGGTCTTCTTTCTATTACCCACGTTTGCCAATTAGCAAATATATAATAATAATAAACAGTAGATCTGCAGGCGATATGTTAGTTGCAATGGACACATAGGAAATTGAAGAACTCATAGAGAACAACTCACTTATGACATTTCGCATGCTATACTACTAAGGCGATACATTTGTAGATATAAACATTCAGATTAAAAAGCAATCGATACATGACGTCAGTAATGCATATACGAATACATACACCTACACACAGACAGCAGATACGCAAATAATTACTGAAATTTTAGTGGTAAAATTACTAGTTAAGCGAGAATTTATAAATGAAGAACGAGATAAAGACATCCACAGGATAAAACAAACGCTAATTAGCAACGGATATTGAGGCTACTAGACCAAGCTACTAATGAGTATAGACTGAAATAAAAACAAGAAATACTTTAAACAGTACCCCTATTAAAAATACACGTATTACACACAAAGTGGGTTATATGAATAAAGCGCATGCCAGGAATAGAAGAAGGAAACAATAAAAATAATCTCTCATAAACCCGAAGAGAAAACGCGTCACGCTAACCCATAAAGTAACGCTAATAACACATTGCAAAAACAATAAAATCTAAAGCCTTCTTATCAACAACACGTCAGAAGCTTGTATACTCGAGAATAAGCTACAAATTATCAATGTAAGATACAAATTTGCCAGTAAAAATGAAAATTGCAAACTTCAAGATACTAGTTGTTACTTTTACCAGACATCATAATCATCTAGGTATGACGCACAAAGACAATAAAATTTATTACATACATACATACATACATACAGACAGACAGACAGACAAAAAGACAGACAGACATAGGTACGTACTTTGTGGCTGCAACTAGCAGACGTGTATGTTAAATTATGTTATTGTAGATGTTTAAGAAAATGTCAGTCAATAATTTCTGTACTGAAATTGAAAGTCAATAAAAGCTTGCACAACTTCACTAAGACTCTTACCTATAGAGCTAAGTAGTCCAGAAACAAGCAAGGACAAGATTTCTGGCTTCGCAATGGGGTTGGTATTATTTAGGGAAATCTTATTCCCAGCTGTTGGATGGTCGTTGACTCAACTGCATTCATCCATTCTATGACAGCATTTTTGTTTCATGGTGTCCAACGAACACCAACCTCCTCACCAAGCATATGTACAATACACACATCTAGGGGTGTTCAGAAAAAAAAAAGAAAACCCAGCTAACACAATCCATTCAAATACAATCTGTAAAATGAGCAGTAAAAATATGGAAGATATTGTTTCTCTACAATCCAACGATAAAACTTTGTATCTATTGTTAGAAACCTGCTCCTTCCTTAAAGGAAGACTTCAAATAATTAAAGTTGGAAGAGAACACACATAACATACGCACACACACACGTGTGTGTGTGTCATATGTGTGTATGTACATACGGAAAGAGAGGGGCAGGAGAGAAAAGAGAGAGAGAGAGGATGGGAGAGACAGAAATGCAGTCAGAGAATCGGCGAGAGAATAAACGAGATCGAGAGAAATATTTGAAAACTAAATGAAGGAAATGATTTAGGTTATGTCCTTTAGTACGTGTGCGTTGCCGTTCTAAAATATAGATTAGAGCTTGTTATATTTGAAGTGTTGACACTAATCAATTCCATTAATGTGACAGCGCCCTGTCAACGCAGAGATAATCGTGACAATAATTCATTGTTTGTTAGTGTAATTCAGTAAGAGATATTTCTTTACTACTTTACTGCCTTCTGCCTGTCTTACTGATGTTCTGCTAATTTGTTGTAACATTTATGATTATATCTTTGGACTTCCAAACATTCTATCACATATCCATTGCTTTTTGCATTTGCTATTTCTTTCATTACTTCTTCTTTTCTCTTCGTTTTTTTTCTTCTTTTTTTCTCTCTCTCTTTCTCCGCTCGTACATTTCCTCTCTTTTTCAGTTTCACTTACTATTGCCCTTTAATTCAGTACGGAACACCGAAAATTTGTGAACGGTGGTGAATTGTCTCGTCAAATGAATATAGTATATTACATTTATACATTTAATTGTCATGACGTCTATAAAAGATATAAATCATAGAAAGTCCCAATTTTACCAGAAACATAATGCTGAAACTAAATGATTTAATGTATTTAGTTTATATGTTGTGAGCCATCACCAAAGCTCTTCATACGCACGCATATTTATTATGGAACAGATGATTGTGAGGCTAACGTTATGATCAGATTTTGTTGGAGAATCTTCTGCTTGTTGTAATAGATTAGTAGGGCACCTCCTTGGCTGTGTGTGGATGAAAGAGTGGTATATACGAAAGCGGGTGTGAGTAAGTAAATAGATATGTCATTTGTTGTGGTTGAATTTGATCAATGGGTATTGCAGAAATGAAATTTGATATTATGTTTAGCGGTGTTAACTAATTCGGTCAACTTAAGCTGAGAAGTAAGTTCAATATGTAAGAAAAACCGTAAAGAAGACTGTTTGAATTCCCGACAAAGTAGTGAGATTTACGGATCTGGAAAAAATTGTAGAAAGCACGAAACTAGACTGAACGTATGCATGCATGCTTATTGGAACATTGATTAGCTAAAGAGAAAAATGCAGAAACTGCTGAGTTCCCTGAGAAAATATAACCATTCATGCAAGTAACGTGTTGTATAAACCAGCAAGGAGAGAAAAGTAATTTCACCGCCAAAAAAAAAAAAAAAAAAAAAAAAGAATGAAATGCTGGAATATCTAAATCAGTTACAATTTGGGCTCCATGTGAACTTGGAGTTGGGACAAAGGTGGTCAGCAGACGGTTGAAGTTTGGTATGTTGAAGGTTTAATATACGTATTAGTACGAGGTCGGCGTAAAATTTTTTGCGCCCAAAAAGAATCAGCAGAACGAAATTCAAAATATCATTTGTTGTACCCTAAATGCATTTGGAAGTCTACAGGTGAGTACTATACACATACACATATACACATACATATATAAACACGCACACATACATACATACATACATACATACATATATATATATATATATATATATATATATATA
>NC_068981.1:76325437-76325970 GCF_001194135.2 Octopus bimaculoides | reverse complement strand
ATATAAATAGTAAATGAGTATATGCATATATACGTACAGGTATGTGAATACCGACATCCACCTGTACGTATAGGTGCATATCTGGGTACAGGACATTGCAAACAAAACAGAGACGAGAAAACACACAAGCCACATAGAGAACATTCTACTTCATCAGCTACCTCCGTTTTAACACCGGCGTTTCGACACGTATGCATATATGAGTACCGGACATCACTAACAGTAAACAACATGAAATACGAAAACAAATGAGTTCTACATGCAAACAACGAGAGAAGCAAATGGAAAACAGGACAAGTAACACAAAGAACAACTCTTCATCAATTGTAAGATGTCTGTCTACTGGAATGCGTGAAATGAGGAGTACATAGACAGCCGACAACTGATGAAGAGACATTCTTTGCGTTACTTGTCCTGTTTTCCATTTGCTTCTTTCGTTGTTTGCATATTGAACTCATCTGTTTTTGTATTTCATGTATACTGTTAGTGATGTCCTATAGCTATGTATGCACGTATGTATGTATGTGTATATA
>NC_068981.1:76323252-76324443 GCF_001194135.2 Octopus bimaculoides | reverse complement strand
ATAATCCTTTGTAGAGTAGTGTATACTTGAAAAATGAACACACACACATACACACACACACATATATATATACATGGGTGTGTTATTATTGCTATTATTGTTGTTGTTGTTATTATTATTATTATTATTATTATTATTATTGTTATTATTATTATTATTATTATTATTATTATTATTAGTATTAGTAGTAGTAGTAGTAGTAGTAGTAGTAGTAGTAGTAGTAGTAGTAGTAGTAGTATAAAGTCCTTTGTAGAGTAGTGTATACTTGAAAAATGAACTAGAAAACAATTTTTATTATAGCTAATTTTTCTTCTCTAACGATCAAAAGTTTCTAGATCGCAAATATTTTTAGTAAAAAAAGAAAAATGATACAGTAGGTCGTATGTCGCGTACAGCACTGCGACAGCAACAACGAAATGAATAACAAAAGCATCTACTTAAATCTGACCGTTGTGACCTTATATCTGCCAATCCTATCATTGCAAGCAATACACATTCCCTTCATTTGTCGGTTACCCTACACACTCCTCTGGTAACCGATCCCTATTTACTCATCAAAATTCTTTGTCTGGCTTCAACCATCATCATCATCATCATCAACAGCAGCAGCACCATTATCATGATCACCATCATTTACAGCTCCTACTGTGGTGACGGCTAATATCGCTACCACTAAGATTAAAATCTACGCTGCCACGTCTGCATTACCTTCAATCATCAGTCTACCTACTCTCCAGCAACGTTTCCACAAAAAGAAAAAAAACAAAACATTCATCTTAGGAAGGGTAATATTTATCACCACTTAATCGTAGATATTCTGTTAGAACAAGCTGTACTGTGGTGGATATCATGAGAGAAATTCTTATATTGGCATTTGGTGCAAAACGCACGCTTGTTTATATTGCTAGTGAGAAGATAGATCTCCGCCAGCTGCAACGCCGAGACCAACAAATCACGTAGTTTCGACCTTCTTTGGTCTCGTCAACGATGGACATAGAAAAGCAGTGAAAAACAGTCACTAGCGTTGCCATTAGCCTGTGAGCTTGTTATAAAGCTTGTTAAAATGCAGACACAAATGCACTACACCCTACACCCCCGTATAAAATGAAATCCCCCAAATATATCTCTTCTTCCTACCGAGTGCGAGAGAGAGAAAGCGAGAGAGAGAGAGAGAGAGAAAGCGAGAGAGAG
>NC_068981.1:76322532-76323242 GCF_001194135.2 Octopus bimaculoides | reverse complement strand
AGAGAGAGAAAGCGAGAGAGAGAGAGCATGCTTATAACGTAAACGTCCTTTCATACACCTACCAGATCTTAGAAGTATTTTTAGAAGCTTTCCACATTTCTCAGTTCATTTGTTATCCTATTTTTGTATTACAATACATCGAGCGAAATACAACGTTAACCTTTCATTTCGACTTTGTCATTCATCATATCGGTGTCAATAATTTATCATTTTAGCACTGTAGTCGATGTAATTGACTCGCTTCTCCTCCAAAATTTCAGGCCTTGTACTTCATTATTATTATCCTTATTATTAAGGCGGCGAGCTGGTACAACCGGTAGCGGCATTTTGCCCGTCTCTACGATCTGAGTTCAAATTCAGCCGAGGTCGACATTGCTTTTCATCCTTTCGGGGTTGATGAATTAAATGCCAGTGAAATACTGGTGACGATGCAATCGACTAGTCCTCCATTCCCACCGAATTTTAAGCCTAATATAGTATACATTTAATACAAAAAATGTATATATCTTTTCATAGAAAAAGGTCCGACTTACATAGAATATAATTGATATCATTCTTATTCGGTGTAAGTCGAACTTTTTCTTTGAAAACATATACATTTTTGTATTAAAAGTATTTAATTTTTCTTGTTTATCGACCTGCCTAACTTGCTTATCCTTACATTTACTCCTCTGTGTATTCTCTACTGAAAACATCCAATTCTCATGTAT
>NC_068981.1:76321474-76322415 GCF_001194135.2 Octopus bimaculoides | reverse complement strand
GTGTGTGTGTGTGTGTGTGTGTGCGCGTGTGTGTGTGGCAGTTGAAATTTCTTTCGTTTTTGAAACAAATCTCGTTAATATTAATATAACAGAGAAAATACCTAAAATCTGCGTGCGTGTAGGATGTGCGAGTTTGTGGGTTGATGGCCGATTCCGATGCGCTATCGAATTTGAAATAAAAAATGTAGAAAACGCTCATCACGTTTGAGATTAGGCAGTAGGTTCATGCGAGCAAATTCTACCAGCATTCTTACATATGGGATATATATATACTACAGAACTTATTTTATTGTTCCTAACTTGCCCATACTGTCATCAATCATCAACTAACTGCACTATTTGTGTTTTGGTCTTTTTTAATTTCCTTTTAATGATGGTATACGTAAAATTTCCTGTCATATTTTGAGAAAATATACTAAACCATTTACAACGTTCCTTTCCTTTTACGCCATGAAATAAACGCACAATCTCTTATTTTAACATCAAGTCTCGATTTCTTTCCATATCTATTTTCCATATTTCTATTCTTCCTCTTTTATTTTTCCACTTTTCTTTATTTATTTAGGAATTTTATTTGCCTGTTTCTTCTCATTTTCTGTTTTCTTTTCCTCCAGCTATTTTTTTTTTTTTTGATAATTCCATTAATAAATCTAAACCGAACCACAACACCACAACATTAGACGACATGATAACTCTACGAAAACCACACCAAGATAATATACTATAAGCGCTCATTTTCTCTTCTTAGAACAGCAAATACTTTGTATTTATCCCTTTTCTTCTTGGGAAGTCGGATTATTTTCGCTTCATTCATAGTTTTTGACTTCTTGTAATCCCCCTGTTTTCTTCTAGAACTATTAAAGTAATATTTCCTTTTCACACACTCTTCTATATACGTATTTACGTGTGTGTGTATGTATATATGTATGTGTGTGTGCATA
>NC_068981.1:76316933-76321300 GCF_001194135.2 Octopus bimaculoides | reverse complement strand
ATATATATATATATACATATACAAGACTCAACTCAACGACCTCCAATAGCTAT
Organism: Octopus bimaculoides; assembly: GCF_001194135.2. Lineage (NCBI taxonomy): Eukaryota > Metazoa > Mollusca > Cephalopoda > Octopoda > Octopodidae > Octopus > Octopus bimaculoides. Next base: position 76,321,247 of record NC_068981.1, on the reverse strand, counting down.
ATTGGCAAAAATTCTTTGTATCTATTCTTTTCGTTATCTTCCTCTTCTTTCATGGTTGCCAGTAAGCGGTATAGTACAGAGGATTTATGCATAAAAACTTACATCAAAGAAGAACTTTAGCTGATCTTTGTCTCTTTCTCTCTCTGTACGTCTCTGCAGTTTACCTGTTTATATATCACATTGATTTGTCTTTCTTTCAGTTTATAGACACACGCACAACACACACACGCATTTATATGCGCACGCATGCATGCTCACTTTCACACACAAACACACACAGAGCACACCAACACGTTCTCACCCATACCTACACTCAGCCAATCTAGTATTTTCGCGATTCTTCTTTTTTTTTTATCTTAAGGCCTATTCCACTAGGAGAAAGAATTATTGTTAGCAATCGATATTGATTCTGCAGTAATAACAGTAAAAATACAAAGACTATAGATATGAACCAAAACGCAGGAGCTTACACTGTAAATACTATAATCAGTACTGTTCGTCGTTGTGGTTTTGTTGTAATATATACATATAGGGGAAAAAACCTTTAGGCTGCGATTTAAGAAGTAAACGCTAGTTAGAGGAGACGAACGAAATGTTTGCATTTGGTAATAACACATAAAATCGTACCTATTCAATAATTTTTACCTTTCGCATTTTCGAGTGTGCTTGTGCTCTTATACATTCACACACAAACGCATGTAGTCCCCTCCTAAGAATGTAACGATTCAAACTATTCCAAACTAACAAAGGATAATATGAACGAGGGGTGCTGAAAATTGCCTGGCTTTGGAGGATCAGTTAATTATGATTTTATTCAATATATTCTCCTCTCGGATTCACATAGTTATTGCAGAGGTCCAACAGATTTTCTAAGCCTTGTAAAAGAACTCGGAAGGTTGGGCTTCCAACCAGGCATTTCGCGACACTCTTAAAACCAAGAACTTTTCAGGACCCCTCGTACTTATTTTATGTATTGCGTTTACCATGACAAGTTTGTAAAATTTCATGTTCTTTATGTATATTTATCCATATGTGTGTGGATGTGTATGAGTCTATATATGTATACGTACATACACATATATGTGTGAGTGTGTGTGTGTGTGTTAGTATGTGTGTGTTAGTGTGTGTGTGTGTGAGTGTGTGTATGAGGGCGCATGGCCTAGTGGTTAGGATGTTACACTCACGATCTAGGGATCGTGGTTTCAATTCATAGACTGAGTGGTTGTGTTCTTGAGCAAAACACTTCATATCACGTTGTTCTGCAATTATTTCGACACCTGAAGAATTGGTGGAGAGAGTGAGCTAATGTGCGGCACAAACACTTGATCAATGTAAACAAATCATTTTTGCAATGTGCGCGTGTGTGTATGTAAGAATACAGATTCAAAGAATCAACCTGAGCTCACAGTAAGCTCCTCCTCGCTCGCTTAGAATCTGAATTTTCCTTGAATTGTCTATGGAGAAAAGTATGTAAAAAGACGTGAACCGATAGCAGAAATGAAGCAAGTGATTAGATATTTATTTCATTAGTTGACAGCTGTTTCGTAATCTGTGTTAGTTGCATAAGTGACGTTACATCATGTATCCCACATATAGATGAATAGACATTTACATGTATATATGAATATATATATATATATATATATATATATATATATATATATATATATATATACTCATGAATATATTTGTGCTATAAGAAAATGAACAGGCTGAACTTCAGAATATTTTAGCGCAGGTTAAAACACTAGACTTAACTAAAGAAAATGCAAGAAGCTTCATTAGATATTCACAACCAATAAATGTGCTCGGCAAATTTAACCCTTTTATCAATAACACAATTACCATATATGGAGTGCATTAATGAAGCAATGACGATAAATAAATACGAATTCAGAAAAGGAATATAATAAAATAAGTAAACTAAATAAAATAAAACCAAAATATAAGATGAAGTAAGAAGGAAAAAGTTTAACATAAAAATTTGCTTTCTAAAGAAATCGTCTATAATTTCTGTTTCTGCTCATATTAGTTCAAGTGGCGTTATAGGTAAGGTGAATAATAATTAGCTTAGAATCTCTAGTTTGATATTTCGTATTTTTTCACATTCAGGTTAACTACTGCCATAGTATAAACATATTTTAGCCGAACCGTTTCTATATTATCAGCCTTACACTTATTACTACGATTAATTTCTTTCATATTGTCATCAATATTAGAGCAATTACTTTTATGCTTAGTTATTGCCGTTAACACGGTTTTCTACCTTTAGTATAAACAATGTCATCATCATCATCATCATTATTATTATCATCATCAACATTATTATTATTATTATTATTATTATTATTATTATCATTATTACTATTATTATTATTATTATTATTATTATTATTATTATTATTATTACTATTATTGTTATTATTATGAAGGCAGCGGGTTAGCGGAATCTTCAGTATAGCGGCATTTCGTTCATCTTTACGTTCTGAGTTCAAATTCTGCTGGGGTCGGCTTTGCCTTTTATCCTTTCATCCTTAAATACCGCAAATGCTCAGTGGTATTTCAGGCGGTAAGCTGACAGAGTCGTTAGCACGTTGGATGAAATGCTTAGCGGCGTTTCGGCCGTCCCTACGTTCTGAGTTCAAATTCCACCGAAGTCGACTTGGCCTTTCTTCCTTCGGGGTCTATAAATTAAGTACCAGTGAAACACTGGGGTCGATGTAATCGACAAGTCCCCTCCCCCAAAATTTGAGTCCTTGTGCGTTTAGTAGAAAGGATTATCAATAATATTGATACGCTATTTTTTGTTTTTGTACGTACCTTTTCTGCGCGTCACACTTCAAAGAAATGGCAAAGCGAGAGAGAGGAAGACAGAGAGGAAGTAAGAGAGAAGGAGGGAGAGAGGGAATGAGAGAGAGAAAGGGAGATTCAGAGAGAAAGTGAGAGTGTGAGAAAGAAAGAGAGTGTGTGAAAGAGACAGTGAGTGCTGACGGCGTTCGTTTTTTTGTTTTTAAATGTTTATCACATCGCAAGAGAAGTAGATACATATATATGGGAGAATTTACAAAAAACAACAGACAAAGACAGGTGGTGTCAACAACAAAAGGATGTATTAGTTTAACGCTCGGGAATAGAGAAAGTCTCTGACGTTTCGAGCTACGCTCTTCAACTGAAAGGAACACAGAAAGAAATAAGGAGAGAAACAAGGAGAAAAACAAGGAGAAGAATAAATATAAATGTAGTGGTCAGCGATCTATCATGGCGAATGCCGGACAGAAGGATATACACATCGTTAAATCAAAAGCAGGCGAGAATAAGGACACAAAGGAAGTGAAAAAGAAAGAGAGAAAGTAAGGAAGACAGTAGATACATAAATCCAAAGAAAAGTTCATATATAGATACATGCACACAGCAAATATTGGATGTCAATTTCACTTTTCATTACTACACGAGGATAAAATTAACTCACAAATAGCTGAGTACTCCACAGACGTGCTTAACATAAACGTAGTTCTTAGGGAGATTCGGCCTCCCATAGGATATGGCAAGGCTGGCCCCCATTCAATTACAGCTACAACTCGAGACACACACACACACACACACACACACACACACCTATATATATATGAATGTATTTGTGTGTGTGTGTGTGTATAGTTTAGGTTAGTTTAAACAGGTTTGCAATAATAAATGTCGCGTGGTTGAAATAAACGCATTTACCACACTTTCATTCATTCATCCATTTATTATTTCGCTCTTTTACATTTCAATTTGTACATTACGGTTGTTTGAATATGTACGATGTATTTTAAGGTTAAATAATAATTCCGTTTACGTTTGTATAACTGAGATATTTTGGTTGGATTATATATCCATTGGTGTTACATTACTTTCTATATTCTGTAACTGTCAAACTATACTTTCCTAAGCCTGATTTTTTTGTGGGGAAGGGGCCCGTTGATTAGGTTGACTCAAGTACACAACTGATACTTAATTTATCGACCCCCAAAAGGACGAAAGACAATGTCGATCCCGGCAGAATTTGAACTCAGAAGGTAAAGACGGAAGGTCATAAAATACAAACATTTCTCATGGCACCAGTACACTGTTTACAGATGCTTACATTTTATTGTCTTCCATGAATTTTTCACGGGTCCAGCTAGTTATTATTATTACTATTATTATTATTATTATTATTATTATTATTATTATTATTATTATTATTATTATTATTATTATTTTTATCATTATTATTATTATTATTATTATTGTTATTATTATTATTTTTGTTGTTGTTGTTGTTATTATTATTAT
>NC_068981.1:76312420-76316923 GCF_001194135.2 Octopus bimaculoides | reverse complement strand
TTATTATTATTACTATTATTATTATTATTATTATTATTATTATTATTATTATTATTATTATTATTATTATTATTATTTTTATCATTATTATTATTATTATTATTATTGTTATTATTATTATTTTTGTTGTTGTTGTTGTTATTATTATTATTATTATTAGGACGCATGGCCTAGTGGTTAGAGTGTTGAATTCACAATCACGAGATCGTGGTCCAATTCCTACACGGGGTGGTGCGTTGTGTTCTTGAGCAAAACACTTCATCTCACGTTGCTCTGCTATCACTTCGATACCTGACACGTTGTACTCCGTGCACCTGTTCAGGCAATGTCGATTTGGTGGAGGGAGTGAGCGAATGTACAGAACAAACATGTGATCACTATAAGTAAATTTTTTGTGCAGGTCGTTCAGCAAAAAGCTCATAGGTCGTCTTCGACGGGAGCGTCCATCATCATTATGATTATTTGTATTACGGCTATCATAATCAGCAATATATATTTACGCATGCATAGCTACAGCAGTTGATTGAAAGAATCGGTGCTGTGTTGGAGGAAATACTTGTCCTTTGTTCCGGATCCTTATATGTGAACACTAGTGTCATGCTTTATCAGTTCATGGAAAATACTAATGGTGTGAATAGGGGATTTTTTTCAAAATAGCAAATTGCTCGCCTTCTCTGAAAAAATAGAACTTTGACAAGCTTGCAACCTGAGTAAGAACATTCTAGGTGAAAATACTTAATTTGCCCTGTTCAAGTAAGACCTTAGTACTTAAGGGTTACTGCGTATACTTATTACTGTACTGGTGATTGCAGTTATTAAAAGGTTACAAGCCTCGGCCAAGAATAAAGTTGCGATTATTTGTTAATCTTTTTAACGCAGATGTATTGTAAGAATGCTGAAATTCAGCGGTATTCGTCTTGAGAGACGGTCTCGTATAGATGTTTATACTTAGAAGCGCAGAGAAATCAATAGCCGATGATAATTGCCCAGCGTCCATGGTATAACATCGAAATCACATGATTTCTCTGTGTTAGTGTTTCACCAGCTGCAAATATCCACCCCCTATAAACTTATGTTGGCCAAACCTCGCTTCCACTGCTTTGAACAGATTTTGTAAAACAATTTGCGCTACCTACACATTATTTTCTAAATGAACCTAAGTTAATACAAAGCAATTTTAGGTTTCAGTAAACAGATTATTATATTCAGTACAAATTTTACTGAAATTTTCTGTAAATTCTAACAGAACGTCCAAAAGGTAAATTGTACGTATTCTTTTGATACATTTGAAATGCACTAAACACTAATTACATAAAACTTGTGAAATCAAATATAATGTTCCAAAATCCTTACATAAGTTGGTACACAAAGTAATGCCTATTCGTTTGAAACTAACTACAGTAATCTCTCACCATATCGCAGTTAATCTATCGCGGTTCACCTATCGCGATTTATTATTTAAGCTTACGTCGATTCCTCCGTGGTGTTGTTTTGCATTTATAATAAAATAAATAATGCGAATGATAAAAATAATAAAAAGAACTATACAGTACAGTACTGTTTCTACTTCACGGATTTTCACCTATCACGGAGGGTTTTGGAACACAGCACCCGCGATAGTCGAGGGATTACTGCAGTTGCACATCTCCTCCTGTGATTGTGCACAAGCCTCAATGTTTATTGCAAACCGCTTATTTTTCTTGCCCCTTTGCTTCCCATTACTTCCTACGCAACATTACGTGCAAATATATGGAAATGGTTACCCTGTTGAATTTATTTCAGTAGATGTTCAAGAGATGTTCAGTGGTTTAAATCTGGCCATTTTCGGGGGACTTCAGTCACTTTTCTGCTTTGGCACTCCCTCCAATATGAACATTAACAAAATGTATGCGAATTACATCTATTGCTAGGTTGCAAGCTTAAGAAATTTTTATTATGCACCCCGTACGTTTGAAATTAATATAGTCCAACCAATATGCTATAATTACTCATTATCATTATTACTGATGTATCGGCTAGAACATATACATAAGCATGATCATCAATCGCAGTAACAAATATTCCTGGCATCCAGCAAACATAGCATATATTCTTTGTAAAAGCAGTATCAAAAGCTTCTGTAACTTTTGAAGAGTTAACATTTCCACAGATACAGAAATTGTGCAAATTATATGTAAAAAGTTGGACTAATATTATTAAATCTAATTTTCAGAAAAGTTATAGCTTATCAATAAATACAAAACGTATTGTTTCTTTGAAATAATTCTATGATTTCTATGTTTTATTTCAGAACGTTCTCTCAGAGGACTTACTAATAATATTCACTGAATATTTCTAAAGCGTAAATTATGCTGTCATATAAAAGGTTACATCCATTAATTTTATTATGTCTATACCACTAATTTTGTTTGTTAGAATATTGTTAAAGTTCCATAAAATGAAAAAAAAAATATTTAAAATTTCAGTTTTTAGAAATTCTTTTAGGAAACTTTCCATCTCTATCCCTTTATGTTTTTCTGTCTGTATATATATAATGAATGGTAGAGATAGTCTCTGATAGCTGTTTCTGGGATATCCCCGCTATCGGAACATCGTGCAGAGCGAAGATTCCATATGCTGATTTTGCCGTCATCGGTAAGAGATAGATGGATAGAAATAGGTTAAATATATGCAATAGTGGAATATTCGGCGCATCCAAATTCGTTTCAGTACGAGAAGCAGAGCAAATCTACTTTTTTTAGCTGAACATGTGCAATACTTTAAGAGTATGATGGTATCTTATAGCATATCCTGGTCCATCATAAACTCTGGCCCTCCGTAGCCAGCATACTTCCTGTTGACTACGTCTAAAGGAATCCTTACACTTATTGTTGCATAACCCTGCATAGTTACCTAATAAGCAACACGATGCATTCATGTGGAAACACAAATACTTGTGCTAAAAGGGTCTTTTGCCACTGTTCTATCTGTCTTTTCACTACTGTTGTCGCTCTGACAGATGTTGTTATATTCCGAAGACGTCGACAGAATGGTTCTATCTAGCACTGTACGACCCTCAGTCGTACAGTGTTATTATCATCAAAAGGTTGGATCGATATAACGGCCACTTATTATCACAATATAATTACTATTTCAGCACAGACACGACTATCAACACAGTCTATACATCCTCTCGATCTTCCTCTGCCGACCGGCTATTTGTTTATTTATAATGGCTGTCTACTACGTACAATTTCACTATACAACGGTCCTTCAAGTTCTTCCACATATCTAAGTGTAAAAACAACACTTCGGGTTATCACTAATATCTAGCTTAGGCATAATACCTATCTGATACTGACATTTATAGAACCCTTCACGGTTACTAAATAAATATACACCATGCAGCCTTCTCCACGTTTATACACAGACTCTTTATGTCCTTCTAGTTATTCAACGGGTCTTTAGGAATATATCTTCATTAACGCTGCGGATACTCAGTTTTTAATTTTAAATTTTGGCTTTACTTTTAATTGTAATTTTAATTTCGATTTTAAATTTATTTTATTTAATTGTTATTTTTTATGTTTACCCTGTATCACTCTTGTTATAATCTTTAACCTTAATTTGTAAACTTCAAATCTTAAACATTTTGTTTGCTGGTGTGGCATCTATTTCTAGCATTGACACAGCTAAGATTTTCCCTGAGTCCTTGCTCCCCTTTAGTAAATTTGACCACCTACTATATATGACCTATTATCTTTTTTACGACCACTTTATTATCTTCACACCGCCTTCTATTCCTACCCAACCTGTAGGTCTGGCACCTGCTTTATTAACCACTTATCTATCTGGCTTTACACTCGCGCCTCTCTAACCTCTTTGGACAGGTGTGCCCCTCGCTCTACTGATTAATATATATCTAGAACATAATTCCTATCTGCTTATCTTTCTCCTACTAAACCAGTGGTTCTCAAACTGGGGTCCGTAGTCCCTAGGGGGCCGCAAAGAGACACTGAAGTATCGTGTAAACAGTTGGTTTGAAGCAGTAAGTTTAAAATTTCCTAAACTTTCATATATTCTCATGCTATCATACTTTTTTGTTGCAAAAGTGCTTGTGTCCTAAGGTATCATGATGTTGTTCATAGCCTGCTGGAGTGCTATGAAATTTTACTCGCTACACTGTTTCCACAACTGTCTTTCCACGTCCAAATTTACATGGGCGTGTCAAATATAATTATGCTTTGTGTACCTCTATTTCATATATATATATTATATTTATCTTATGATATTTACTTTACTTTATATTATACTCATTTATTGTGCTTTTAATTATTAATTTTTCTATATGTGATAGTGGATTTTCATCGATGAGTTCTTGAAAATTGGTTATTTTCCCTAAAACTATATATATTTTATATATACTTTATCTATAAGGCTCAATTTAATTTTTTATAAATTGATTTTAATTGAGTTTTTTACCTGTAATTTTGGATTTTGTCCCTAATAATATTATTATTATTA
>NC_068981.1:76304239-76310620 GCF_001194135.2 Octopus bimaculoides | reverse complement strand
CCCCCTTTTCTTAGCTCTCCTGAAAAAAGAATTTCTAACTTCCGGTCAGCCATTGTTATGATCAGCCATTATTATGATTGACCGTTGACTGGACATTATTCAATTTTTTTTCTCCGTGTTTTTCTCCTTGTCTCCGTATTCTTTCTGTTGAAGAGCGTAGCTCGAAACGTCAAAGACTTTCCGTATTCCCGAGCGTCATACTAATACATCCTTTTGTTATTTACACCACCTGTCCTCGTCTGTTGTTGTTTTTTCGTATATTCTCCCATATATATAATGTATGTATGTATATGTGTGTGTGTTCATATATATAGCGACATAAGTGAAAAGTCAAGTTTAAAAAGATTCGATTCCAATCGCACGTGCTAAGACTTATTTCTCCTCTCTTACGTGTGTGTTAATATATACGTTTTTTTTTTCTGTATGATCATTAATTCAATGTAATAAATGTTTCTAATAATTTCTGAGGACACATTTGAAAGATATATCCATTTATCTTTGTTTTCTTTTGACATTAAAAACACTCGCGATTTCATAAAGTTATATATATATGTGTTATGTATGTGTTTTTTTCTGTATGTGTATAAATACTAATATCCAGAAAATGATATTATTTACATCTATCAGTTGGGCATCTTACATATGAATGTTTTCTGTATTTTAGAAAATATAAATATATATACACCAGCTGCTATGTATATTGTTGTGATATTTATTGGCTGGAATGTTCTGTCATTATTTATTGCTTTCCAAGGTGTTAATGTATATTATTCTCCCGATGACTTTGATAATTCCATCTGGATTACTTTTCTAACAAGTGACAGTATATTAGATTTTGCTTCACAGGAAACAAATACTTCTCTGATATTTTAAAGTTAAAGTTAGTCTGTACATTATAATCAAGAGATTCTGACCACTGACGAACTGATATATTTCTCTAATATTTCCCTACTTGACGCACGCGCGCACACACATACATACTTACACATACAGATATATATAATACAAATATGTATATAAATATATAATAGAATTAGAAATATAATGATTTTGGTAGAGTATTTTATATTTGAAAAAATGTATAGGAATTGTTACCCTGATAAATTATCATGCATTTATGATGGAAACGTTATCAAAAACGCCACTCGTATTCATTTCTTCAAATATAAATATATACAAATAGTGGCGGTTCACTTGTGACCAGGAAAACAATCACTGATAATTAAGAACCGTATGCACACAGAAAAGGTCATACTTTACTTTTGAGGCTTCGCTGGTTTTTTAATGTGCTCAGTTCTTGATAAACATTCATGGCCCCAGATATTTCAGGCATACTCCGCGTGCCCCCTCCCATCGTCCGCTGATATGAGGGCGATAAAAAAAATCGAACACCTTTCAGTTATAGAATAGATTGCATTTGAGCCAACTCTAAATGACATTTACTTAGCTATGAATAAGTTGAATAGCAATAAGTCTCCAGGGTCTGATGGAATTTGTGCAGAAGTCTTGAAATATGGGGGTGACAAAATGTTTGAACTCTTAAATATATTTATTTGTCACTGTTGGAGAACTGAGAAAGTGTCTCAAGACTGGATTGATGCCATTTAAGTATCTTTGTATAAATAAGGGTCAAAGGGTCTGTATGGTAATTTTCGTGGGATTTCACTTTTGTCTGTGGTTGGAAAGGTAATTGCCCGCATTTTGTTAGAACGTTTAAATACCTTCATACTTCCAAATATAGGGTCTGAGTCTCAGTGTGGTTTTCGTTTCTCCAGGGGCACAGCTGATTGTATCTTTACTATCAGACAATTACAAGAAAAGTGCATTGAACAGAATTTTGCTCTTTCCCATTGGTTTGTTGATTTGAGCAAAGCATTCGATACTGTTAATCGAAATGCTTTGTTGCTAATTCTAACAAAAATAGGTTGCCCAGAAAAATTAATAAACATGATCAGGGCTTTGCATCAAAATATGAAAGCTAGAGTTAATTTTGGTGGTAGGCTCTGTGAATCTTTTGCCGTGGAAAATGGAGTAAAGCAAGGAAACCTTGATGCACTCACCCTCTTTACAATATACGTTGCTGTTGTGTTGTCATATGCTTTTCAAAACTCCGAGGAGGGTATTTACATAAAATATCGAACAACAGGGAATGTTTTTAATCTGATCAGACTGAAATTCAAATCGAAAGTTTTTACTTCGCTCATTAGGGAACTTATATACGCTGACGATTGTGATCTTGTCTGTCATTCTGAAACAGGTCTGCAATCTCTTGTATCTGTATTTGACCCAGTTTGTGATGATTTTGGCTTGACCATCAACTTGAAAAAAACCCAGTTGTAATGCATCCACCTGCATGTGGTGCTGCTTGTAACCCCACTAAAAGTTTTGTTAAGGGAAGTGTTACTTGAAGTTGTCGATTCGTTCATCTACTTTGGAAGCTCTGTACAAAATGATGGAAATCTTGATACAGACATATATCTGCGAATACAAAGGGCAGCAAAAGCATTTGGCGACTTGGAGTCACGCGTTTGATGCTAGTGACATACAAATAAGAACACAAATCTAGCTCTTCACAAATCATTTGTCTTACCATCCCTGTTGTATTCTTGTGAAAGGTGGACTTGTTATGAAAGACATTTTAAATTGTTAGAAAAATTCCACCAAAAATGTTTTCATCGCATTTGAAACATTAAATGGTGTTCTTTTACTCCAAACACAAATGCAGGCATCACCTCATTTAAAGCTGTGATATTGAGGAATCAAATGAGATGGTCTGGCTATATTGTTCGAATGGCGGATGAACTCATGCCGAAGCAGTTGTTTTATGGTGAGCTTGGAGAGGGGAAACGCTATCGGCGTAAACATTAAAAAAATGGTTTAAGGACAGCATAAGAACTACTATGAAGTCACTTGGAATGGATCCAGAAGATACAGAAACCCTTGCTTCGGATCGAGCTGGATGGCGAACAAAAGTGTGGAGTGGAGTGAAAGCGTTTGAAGAGGCCAGGATAACACTAGTAAGACTCAAAAGAGATCTAAGGAAGAATGTTACGATCGAGGTGAATGACAATGACCTATTTTGTGCACAGTTTGTGACAGACCATGCCTTTCTTTTGCTGGGCTCAAATCTCATTTGCGAACCCATGGAAAACGAACTTCCACCAATTATTCTGCCTATATGTCTGTGCATACCTTTCAATGCCGTGTATGCCAGAAGGTTTGCAAATCTAACAGAGGCCTCAAAAGACATTTTAAGATCCACAAACATCAGAACTTATCTGCTGCTCTTAGTCGTCCAAATCGGATGTGCAATCTATGCAAGTCTCTTTTCAGAACCTTATCTGGTTTAAAAAGCCACATCAGATGCCATGATGGTTCTAGGGCGTAGGTACAGGAGGTGGTCAAACTCTACATAAGGAGTAGACAATCACCATATATATACACACACGTATAAATATATACGCATGCATTATGTATATGTGTCTGTGAGCGCGTGTAGTGTGCACGTGTTATTCACTTTTTTGCTGTAAATATCTTCTTATCTATCGCACAAATAAACAACACACATATACTAAATTTAGTACAAGCACATACATGTAATTCCCCTCTACCTCATACACGGAAACCTTATACTTCTACATACACATATAGCCATGCATGTACATACATGGACACACACATATAGACACATATACACTAACACAAGCGTACACCCCAGAAATTACAGATACACATACCCGCCAACAACAATTCCTCTATGGTAAGGAATTGTTTCTTAATCAACACTTGGTTCAGTAAAGTCCCATTAAGTAGCACCTTGTGTAAAATGCTTCGAATATACCCGTGGGTTGCTCAAGTGCATTTAAGTGGAATAGCTACAGGGAAACTTTGCAGCAGCCCATCATTTGTACGTATACATATATATGTGTGTCTATGTGTTTGTGCGTATGGTTGTGCGTGTGCGTTGAACGTATGTATGCGTGTTTGTATTCGTGTGCTGGATATGACTTTAAATCACATCCGGTAGTGGGGACCTGTTTTAGGAGTTCCAAGCTATTGGTTAATTAGCATGTACATAAAAAAAAAACCATAAAGACCATCAGTAATGACTCCACCTTTAGTTGTGGTTACAAAATCCTTGCAGGTGGCGGACACTAATACAACAGCTGCGGTTTTGAGTGACAACTGGTTATCACCCTTCAATCTGTTACTAGGGACTAATCAAGGAGACAGAGAGGGGTACTCATGTCATTTGTCACGCCATCTACTCGAAGTCCATTGGCTACGTATCCCAAATAAACAAGTTGGAAGCTTTCGATTACAAAGCAGCGGGACTGAAAAGTAATTTGAGAGATCACGATCAGAAATGCCATAGACAACGAGGAAGCAGGAAGGGACATCATTATCCCAGGAAATGGAGCGATAATCTTATATATACGTACGTACGTATGTGTGTATTCATATATGTTTGTATGTATTCATGCATTGGTTTTGAATTTCAGATCATGAGCAATAGCAGTCCAACTTTGATTATTCCAGCTTTTTAAATATGCTTGATTTTGTATGTCTTTCTAGTTTTACGACGACAAGGTTTGATTGGATGAAATTTCCCTATTATATCCAGAAGATTGAGCGACATCGTATGTAGTTCCTTGGAGCCTCAACTGTAAGATTATTTCTTTAAAGCGTGAATGGCAAAACTAATTTCGTTTCTCCTTAATCTACTTGATATTTCTTTTAGAAATGCTATTTTTTTTTTACTTAACAACCTCAGTAATATCTTAAGAGGCGATAACATTCGTAAATTAGTCTGTTAAGTATTTCGTTAAATTCTTATAAAAGTTTTGTTCAATTCTCGCGTCTTATCTCTTTGGGGAAAGAAATTTTCATTCTAGACACACAATTATTACACAGAATATATTCTAGAGATTGAAGAAATTGATTACTTGAAGAAAACTTTAGACGTTGATTAGTTAAGAACTTTAGGAATTGATAATTTTCCAGAGAGAATATTACTAAACTGGAGTCCTCTTTTGATTGAATATCAAAATAAAATTATAGTAAGAAAATCAACTTTTGTCATTATGTGAATTCAGTGAGGAAATATTTAACCAATTTTTGAACTGTGTAAGTGACGTGAACTTTATTCGAGAAAAAACTTCACTTATTGATTCTTCTTAGTTCATCGTAATTTGTCATGTAAACAATCATGTGTGCACACACATTTACACACACACAAACATACATATATAATACATGCATACATATATACGTACATACATACATGCTTCCACACATTCACACAACACACACATACACATCACATATAAATGCATGTTTCATACAGATACGTAGAGATATGCTGAATTGAAATCATGTAAGACAAACTGTTGTATGTATGTATGTATGTATGTATGCTTGTGTGTGTGTGTGTGTGTGTGTGTGTGTGTGTGTGTGTGTGTGTGTGTGTATGCATATACGGGATAGAATATACGGAGACGTGTAACTATGTGGTTAGGTTGTTCCACTCGTTATTGTAATACTATGCTTTCGAAAAGCAGCATAAAAATTCTATAAAGGTCTTTTAATGTGTCTTGATAATTATCATATATATAAAAGTGCACGTATTTCAAGTCGAATATTAATCTTGAAGTATGTATATACATTAAATATATAGTTTTGTACGAACATATGCATCTAGATACAAATATTTATCCATCATTTTACTATTTATCTACTTATCTTTCTATGTTATCTCTCGATACATACATGCATACATACATACATATATATATATATATACATATAAAGAAAAGAAAATTCTTACCTTAAAAATTGGCACTGTGATGACCCATTCACAGTGAAGGTTATGGGGATAATTTCGGGGCCAATTAGGAGAAGCTAGATTACCTCGTTCTTTGTTATATACACCACCACAATCTATTTAAAAAAAAGCACATTGGACTGTTATTAAGCGTTTGTTAGCATTTATATTCGCGATTAATAATTCTAATAAAAAAATTATAAAGTCTTGAAATATTAAGCCACTCTTCCATTCACTTACTTTCAGTTTCTGAAATGGTCTTCCGTTCAGTTATGCTTGTTTGTCATTTTATTTTCCGGTTTGTGAATGTAATAATTAATTTCTTAGAACAACGACAAAATCTAAACATAACTGATCTACCTGCTAAACACTGGAAAAGAATCTCCGTCATATGACAGCATTTTATTTTTAAATGTACGTCATATAAATTATATAAATTCTGAGAAAATATATAGTTAATGCTAGTGACGCCAAAATACCAACAACATACGCAACACGTATATATACATATTTATTGAATGAGATTCAGTTATATATATATATATATATATATATAT
>NC_068981.1:76301081-76302666 GCF_001194135.2 Octopus bimaculoides | reverse complement strand
GTACTTACATCTTTGGATGTACGCATATGACAACACAGCCCTTGACTCACTCACACTCTGTGTCTTACAAACACGCACGCGCGCGCATACACACGTGTGTCTTTGTAAATATGTTTGTATACATTTATGTATGTGTGTGTTTGTAAGAGACAGTGTGTGAGTGAGTCAAGGGGTGTGTGTGTGCGTGTGTATGCGTGTGAGACAGAGGGAGAGAGCGGTGTGTATGTAGTATTTAGTTTCTCTCTCTCTCATACACACTCACACACACACTCACACACAAAATAAAGAGTGAAAGCTTTTTGCCGATGTTACGTCAATACCGGAAGTTGACATTGAGGAACCTTTTTAAAGAAGTGAATCTTAAATATAAAGCAATATTATTTATTTTTAATTAAGAAAATCAAATGGAGAGCCTATATATAGTATATATATAGTATATATATATATATATATATGACAAGGGAAAGCGATGGTTATGTTAGGCCATGAACTTCATTAGCGTTTTTCCTGTGTTCATCTCCTTTCCTTATTAACACTGTATACTCGTCTAATACTTTCTTCCGAAACATACGTATAGTGAGTTTTAAACCAGGCTATACATACATATGTGTGTGTGTCTATGTCTGTGTGCATGTATATTTGTGCGTGCGTGCGTCTGTGTGTGTTTATGCTGCAAGCACATTGTATTAAATTTAAAGGGTTAATTGAAATATATTATGGTTGCAGCTGAATGAGAATGTGACTACATAAGCTGATGTTTTATACTGTCACCCAAGACATGCAATACCACACTTAACACTTATTTGTTCAGCAGTTCATCAAAGGTACTGGGTTGTTTGCATAACAAGCCTTGAATAGTTCAAAGATTTCTTGCGAAATCCTCTCCTTTACTAGAACTAGTGAAGAAACGTCACGCATATATGACTTAACAGGAGTAAGGCCACATAGAGCACAGTAGTAATCCTATAGAATGTGTTATGGAAAATATTTACAGCATGGCATTGCGCGACGGGCCCTTTCATGATAGACTAAGAACATTGTTTAAGACGTGCATATACATACATTAGAAAATGTACATCGAATTTGAACATAATGCAGCATCGATTCTGCTATCTGATACAGTAAATATTACACCACCAGCTGATTTTGGAAAAATCAACATACTATATGTCTCCTAGGTATCATAAAAATAAAATAAACGACATTAAAAAATTGGACACAGACAGCGCGTGATACTCACCGTCACATGATACGATATAAATCAGATATCAATTTCAATATCTCAGACACACCACGAATTAAACTTTCCACTGGGTTATTGAGTCATTCATATATGTATATGAGTACACACAGACATACACACACGCACACACACACACACATACACACACACACACACACACACACACACAGATAATATGCAGGTATACATATATGTATATACAATGCCTGCAAACGTACATGCATATATACACATACACAGACACGTATATTCATACATATAAATATATATATATGTATGTATATATATGATATATATATATGATATATATATATATGTATATATATATATATATATATATAT
>NC_068981.1:76294066-76300914 GCF_001194135.2 Octopus bimaculoides | reverse complement strand
TATATATATACATATATATATATATATTGTATATATGTATATGATATATGTATATATGTATATAATATATATGTGGACGACCCTGCCTGACAAGAGTCTCAGGCTCAGCTGGCTCCAGCTGACAGTAACTGGTATGGGCCGCTACCTAGGGATACAGAAATGAAAGGACCTTCAAAGAAATCCGGAGTGGAGCCCCGTTAGCAGTCTAGTGGTCGACTCGACACTCTCTGGCAGCTCCTGCAACCAGGCTGGTTTCAAACGTAATGCTCTGCACACCTTTGGACTACGTCAACAAGGTCGCTTTCCTTTATAATGATTGAAATAATCAGGAAATTTGAATATAACTGTTTCTTGGTGGGAAGAGGTCTTCAAGATATGTTTAAGACTATCATTAATATTAATACTAATATTAATATCCAGTTGCTTGGTTTCCAGGTTGTTGCGCCATGTAGAATGACTGACTCTACCGTTGCACAGAAAAAAAATATTCTCTTTAGGATTTGCAGACAACTTCCATGCTTTGACTATCCGAGTGTTTACATAAATTTCAGTTGAGGCTATCTCAGAACCGAGGTACGTAAAATCATCAGTTGTTCAACGATGGATCAACTATTAGACAAATACTTAATTCGCCGTCTACTTGAAGTATTAAGAGCTAGAAATCTTGATTGTATGTGTATGCATAAGAATATATTTCAGATTTTAATGAAGAGAAGCATTTCGAATTTCTCTCTATAGGAATATAAGTGTGTAAATAAAAGTGGAGGCGAAGTGGCCCAGTGGTTAGGGCCGCGGACTTGCGGTCGTAGGGTCGCGGTTTGGATTCCTAGACAGATTGTGAGTGTTTATTGAGCGAAAGCACCTAAAGCTACATGAGGCACCGGCAGGGGGTGGTGGCGAACCCTGCTGCATTCTTTCACCACAACTTTCTCTCATTCTCTCTTCCTGTTTTTGTTGTACCTATTTCAGAAGGCCGGCGTTGTCACACTCGGTGTCACGCTGAATCTCCCCAAGGGTACACGTGTCTGTGTCGTTAATTTCACGAGCAGGGTATTCCGTTGATCGGATCAACTGGAGCTTTCGTCGTCGTAACCGACGGAGTGCCACAACGAAGTAAATAAAAATCTGAGTGCATGTATATAAGACGGCTGGTTGATTGCTATACACACGATCAGACAGTCGTGAGGTGAAATCAGAACATGCTGTCTCTTCTTGAGAATAAATATATCTCCTGATTTCTGTAGCAGATGATATTTGTACCGCGTATGATATTATTTAGTTGCTTATGTCTTACCATTCTCATTATATGATACACATACACATATATGTATATATACTCACATGCGTACATGCATATATATGTTTGCACGTGTGCTTGTGTGTGCGTGCATCTGAGAGTGATTGCAAAAGCCTGATGCAGCGAGCAATATTTCAACAGTTTTTCCTTAAGCAATATAGTAGTACTTCCCATTGCTATTGTTAGTGCCATGCAAGCAGTAACTATATATGTATATAGCTGAATGCCAATGTGAACAAAAACTCGAGTGCTTGAGAGAATAAACTTACTTTTTTAAATAAATTATTTAGTATCTTTGCAAATCCTTTTGAATATGCCGAAAGATATTTATACATATTTTTTTGTAATATAGTTGCAGTGTATATTTCTATATTATGTCTTTTGTATACACCCATATCCTCTGCAGGTACGCATGTATAAGTACAAAAATACATTAACAAAACCATTCTTTATGATATATTTGAATAGAGCATCTCATTATTTTACATTCACTTTCCGCCTCATACATACATACATACATACATACATACATGCATGCATACATGCATACATGCATACATACATACATACATACATACATACATACGTTTATATATATGTTGTAATAATGAAGTCAAACCTGAAAGTATTTAAGACGTTTTCAGATCTGCATAATATATAATAGGAAATGCATTCCTACGCACTTGTACATATATAGATATACATACATATGTAGCGGTGTATGTTTAATATAAATAGCTAGTTTTTAACCTAATGAGAACTTAATGCATGTGTATTATTTCCTTTTCATTGAGCGGATGAGGTTTCAATTACTCATACTGGCTGGTTATTTAAATCTCGTTCGAGATTAAACTCACCAGTCACTTTAGGCTGCAACGTGTCTAACTTTTACGTTCTTGATCCCTGCAACAAAACTGGGGACAACTTAATTCATACTTGATAATTTGTGAAATATTATACGTGTATTTCAATTTCATTTCCAGTACGATGCATAAAAATTACTCATTATTTTAGATTATTTCTTGATTTTTACATTTTCAAATTTCACGTGATATGTATAACTAATCAGTAACATTGTTACAAGAGTACGATGGCCATATAATTCTATTAACTGATCATAATAACCATATAACGTGGTTGAAGGCCAAATTTCACCCACCGCTGACTATATCTTCAGTGTGAAAGTTTATTTTTTTCAAACCTTTTCGAACTGCTCGAGTTCCATTGCATTAAATAGTATTTTATTTATATCTATTAATGAGATATGTAAAAGTGCATCGACTTCAAAACTATATTGCGGAAATAAATTTGCAAATATAATGAAACTGGCATTGAGAGGCTGTGTGGTAAGTAGCTTGCCTACCAGCCACATGGTTCCGGGTTCAGTCCCACTGCGTGGTACCTTGGGCAAGTGTCTTCTACTATAGCCTCAGGCCGACCAAAGCCTTGTGAGTAGATTTGGTAGACGGAAACTGAAAGAAGCCCGTCGTATGTATGTATATACATATATGTATGTGTGTGTTTTATGTTTGTGTGTCTGTGTTTGTCCCCCACCCCAACACCGCTTTACAACCGATGCTGGTGTGTTTACGTCCCCGTAACTTAGCGGTACGGCTAAATAGACTGATCGAATGACAAGACTTACAACGAATAAATCCTGGGGTCGATTAGCTCGACTAAAAGGCGGTCTCCAGCATGGTCACAGTCAAATGACTGAAACAAGTAAAAGAGTAAAAGAGTATTAAATTCTGTAATGCTGAAATATGTATAACTGTACAGTTTACATGAGTAAAACCGGCTCTCATTGCAATTGTTGGAGTTTATGCGACATCAGTAAACTAGAAAGTACAGATAGAAAAGTTTAGAATACAGACAGGTGCAAAGATGTATTTTATATGTGTATAATGACTATTTTCTTTAGAAGAATATGCCCTGACTAGTATGGACATATTTCTGTTTAGAAAACTATACTGTAACTATGTATGCATGTCATTCTGATCTCTGCTCTACTGTCTCGGGTGTGACTGACCATTGCATGGTAGCCTGCACTTATTTAGACTTTAGTTTCAAATGTGAAGCAAAGTTTTTTTCGTATTGTATGAATGATGTACTTGCATAGTAAACATAAAAGAGAACATCGCTAAATAAACTTAATAAAGATAGTGGAAAACAACTTTAGCGTTTTGTAAAACATTTCAAAGGCGATGCATTTAATTCGAAATGACGAAATATAAGAGAGTCATAAAAGTTAATGGAAAAAAGGTGATATAGGTGACTACAAGAAACTGAGTTGAAGACTTGTATCTTCGCAAAGTTCATTGTAAAAATGCATAACGTTGATATTCAACACCGTATAACTCACTGTTTAGGCACAGTACCGCTAAGTTTAATAAAAGAGAAGCCTTTTTAGTTAAGATTAAGAAGGCATCACTCGTGAATAACACAAACCCTTCAGGAAAGACTTTTGGCAAAAATTCTATAGCTGTAAGGGTTACTTGTATCATGAAATTGGTGTTTATATTGTAATGGCTGCACTTATCCTCCGTACTTAGAGACTTCTTAGCATTGTTTCTTTTACAGAAAGTATGGAAAATAACTGAGAAGAAAGAGCAAATGAAATGAATGTTGCAATAGATACGTACCTAGATGTAAGCAATAATAATGTTGAATGGGATTGTTGTACTGCCACAGGAATGCAAACCGTCAAAATCTGACTAGACAAAATAGACTAGAGGTGACTAAATTAATGGAAAATTTTCTTAACGTAGATAACAATATTTTCTTCATACTTGGAACAAGCGCCCAGTAGATGTGAGCAAGAATCTTTCAATGTATCTAACTGATTAGAAAGAGTGTCATGTAGCTTTAGGAAAATATGGAGTAATAAAGTCAGTAGATGCACCAGAAATCAATGTTAGATATCAACTGTGAATGTAATATTTGTATCTGAACTTCTTGGCATTCATAAAGAAATGGACACATGCAAATTATGCTCGTAAGTATAATCATAATTCAACAAGGTTGACATATCATCGGCCAGCTGTGGTTATACAGATTATATGGACCGAAATACTTATAATCATCGTGGATATTGCATACATTGTTTGCGAACCTCTTTTCTTTCATGACTGTCGAAATTACAAAGCTTACATTCCCGATATCAAATATCTTTGTAGTTATCACAGCCTTTTACTTAAGGTTAGCCTACGTTGTTTCCCCCATTTTTCCGGCTGTAATTAATTTAGTTGATTCTTTGGGAACGGCGACAGCAAATATTTTCAAATAATTATAAAATTTGGACGATTTGAAAGACTAAACACGCTTTTCATTTTATCTGATAAATTAATAAGTGCCAATTATCAGCAGGTAAAATAATATTTTGCCACCACTTGGGAAAAATCCCAGAATTCTCTATCCCAATTAAAAGGAGAAAATAGAGCTTGTTGATGGTCGTGGAGGCCATCAAAATTGTTGGTGCAGCAGTCTAGTAGCTCTGTGTGCAATTTTAAACTGAAAAAATTGCAGCTGCTAGAAAAGATTTTAAGGGCGTGAGCGGAATTCAGAAGGGTAAAGTTCTTTAGAAGCATCATGTGGTGGATAAATATGAATATGATACAGAGAACTGCTCTGGTTGCTAAAAAGCAGTAGATAAAGATGCTTTAATCGAGCTATGTAATTTAGGAATCTTTGTCAAGCAGGATACAAAATATATCGAAAATACATTATTTATCCATGCTGATCATTTTCAGTTAATCTTCATAGTCAATGCACACAAAACTAATAAAGTTTTTCATACTGAATACCGTTACACTATACTTTTCATTGAGCAATAAATAAAGTATACTAGAATTTAAATGAAAAAAAAAAAAATTAGCTGATTTTGAGTTTATGTTTGTAAGACTTTGGTAATAAATATTAAAAGTTTTCTAATGCAGCTCATTAAAACATACATAGCACCTTTATTTTTTAAAGTTTAAAAATCATCAAAGAATTAACATGCTAACATTATTCCTTTACATGAGCTTTCATTTATTATATATTCAAAATTGTTTTTGTATGAATTATATTAAAAGGCATGGTAAATATAACTTCACTGTATCAAAACCCATGAACGTTGTAAAGAAATTATGTAATCGCATGAATATATACATGATGTACCGCCCATTAACCTGGATTTACATCAACTACATATTTGATAGAAAAAAAAAACCTGTGCTTTCTCTATCTTGAATCAAAAGCTTAGACAAGTCTCCTTAGAGACAATTTAACATGAACTATTCAAGTGTGCTGAAAAAAAAAATCAGTGCTATATAAACTTTTATGCTATGTATTGCTTTACCGAATATTTTTCATAATTAACGTGTTAAAAAAATTACTAAACAGTATATAGTGCTCGGATGATTAGGGGCACTACTAATTAATGGTTTAATCATTACTATTTACAGAAATACCACCAAAGGCTCGTTCAAACAATAATCATGAAGTATGTGATTGTTTGAACTATAAGTTACTAAATGTTTGGTAATGTTACTACATGGCTGGTGCAGTTCATGGCCGTAACTAACGGACCTTTTTTTGGTTGCAGTGCTGAGTTCTAAACGTACATGTAGAAAGCATTATAATTCTTACTTTTGTAAAATAGCTTGATATAGTCTTGCTTTCTGTTGGCTAGTATACTGACGTGCTGTAAAATGACGACTGACATGTTATTTTATTATTAAATTAAGAGAACACGCAGAATATTATAATGCTGTGATTAACTTTCATGAAATAATTCCATACCATCAAAGGAATAATACAGATGCCTAAAAGTTCATTATTAGGAGCAGTAAAAAATAAGATAATTAAAAGTAATCAAACAAGCAGAAAATGAATAAATGAAAATAGAAAGTAAGCATAGGATCACTTTGAGGGACTAACAATTGCTTCTTCACTTTTATTAAATGTTTTCTGGTTTTCTTTCTGTATACCATTATCTAACTTAATTATCTCTACCATGCATTTGTATTATATCTGGTTTTTTCTTTCTTTTAATTTTTAATCATGTCAATTAACGTAACCAAAATATATTGAATAATTTTTTTCTATATATGAAAATATAATTATTGAAACAGTCACGCATATACTACACTACATTGATGAGGCTCACAAAATACCAATCATAAATAACATATATTTCTTTTAATTAAATGTAAAAACCAGATTGTCAATGATAAAAGATAACAGATCATACAAGATATTAATTCTGAAGATTTTCTCCCCGTTTCTAATTGTTGTCATCTTATTCAGTTGCCAGCTCAATTGCAATACAATACAATTCAGTGAGTACAGCATTCAGGACATGAAATATTATCTCAATGGTGGTGCAGGCCATCGGTAGTCTGGAGTGTGTATTTCGTGTTTTACGTCATATATACGTCATCATACAAACGCAAACATATATCAATGTGTGTGTGTGTTTGTGTCAGATAGAGAGTATCGTTACGTATATATATATGTATGAGATAGAAAGTATCGTTACGTATGTATATATATATATATATATATATAT
>NC_068981.1:76283479-76293692 GCF_001194135.2 Octopus bimaculoides | reverse complement strand
GAACATGGTTGAGTCCATAAAACAGGATTTGATTACATCTCTATTTAGAGCACAGTTTAAGCTATATTTTCGTGGAAGAACGTTTATGTTCCTATGACCTGTATTAATTCTGTAACCCTTTAACATGGAAGATAAGAAAGTTCATTTTCGGCACTTGATGCTTTTCTTTTCCCGTAAAGGGAGAAAGCAACCAAAGAAATATACGCAGTTTACGGTAATGTTTCGTTATCCGAAAGAACTGTACGGAAGTGGTTCGCAAGGTTCCGAGCTGGAGATTGTAGCCTTATTGATAACGAGCGAGCAGGCAGACCATCCACTACAGATGATAACCAAATCAAGTCATTAATTGAGAATAACCCACATTGCACAACCCGAGAATTGGCAGAAAGCCTCAACCTATCAAAATCCATCGTTCATGAGCTCCTGGTAAAGATTGGGTACACAAATCGCTACGATATTTGGGTACCACATGAGTTGAGTAAGAAGAACCTTTTGGATCGCATTTCCATCTGTGATTCGCTTTATAAACGGAATGAAAACATGCCTTTTTTAAAGCAAATTGTGACATGTGATGAGAAATGGATTATCTACCGAAATGTTCAGAGAAAGTGATCCTGGAGTAAGCGACATGAGCCACTCTTAGCCACCCCAAAAGCGGGTCTTCACCCTAAAAAAGTTTTGCTTTGTGTCTGGTGGGGTTGGAAAGGAATTCTGTACTATGAGCTTCTCCCAAGTAACCAGACAATTAATTCTGAGAAATACTGCACACAACTGAACGAGTTAAAAACAGCAACTGAAGAGACACGTCCAGAATTCGCCAACAGGAAGGCCGTTGCTTTCCAACATGATAATGCAAGACCACACGTTTCTTTTGGGAACCAGACAACAATTGCTGCAGCACGGCTGGGATGTGTTATCCCACCCTCCATATTCACCAGATATTGTTCCTTCGGAATTCCACTTATTCAGATCTCTGCAGGATAGTCTTAATAGTAAAAATTTCAATTCCTTGGATGTCGTAAAAAGATACCGTGATGAATTTTTTGCCATGAAACCATCTCAATTCTGGGAAGAGGGTATTTTCAAGTTAAAGGAAAAATGGAGACGCATTGTGCAACAAAACGGTTCATATTAGGTTGATTAAAAATGTAATAGCAAGTATTTATTGACCTTTTTCTTTCCTTTGCACACACAAACACACATTTATGGTTCGACATTTATTTCCAATCACTGCAATTGTTTCTAGGTAACGTAGTTGTCCAGGCATGCAGGTACTTGATTATGGCATGCAGGTACCCACCCTGAGTTGTGAGATCTAGTTGTATATACACACATACATACACACGCACACATACACGCACACACACACAACACACACACACACACATATATATATATATATATATATATATATATATATATATATATATATATATATATATATATATATATATATATATTGTTTATGTCTGCATGTATATATATATATATATATATGTTTATATATATATATTGTATATATATGCGTATATACAGACATACTAACATATACTCGCACACAACAAAATCTTAAACAAACAAACACGGTCTCTATAACGGACTAAGTCGATAGTCACTGAGAAGGTTGCAAAAAGCAATGAAAAACCTGAGTGAAAACAGTCGGATATTTAGTGAATGAGTGAAGTTGAAGCTGTGTGTGTGTTAATTATATTGGCATATATATATTTACGTAAAAGTACATAATACTCACATATATACATACATATACATACTTGCATACTAAAATCATACATGCAACGACATACATGAATTCATTATACTTGCCTAGACACACACAAAAAATGTAAAAATATAACATATATTCACGCCTTTGCATCTTGTTGTCGAAAACTAAACGTATTCTGGAGAATAAAGCACAATGAAAGTGAAATCAACAAAAATAAAAGTAGAAAATGAAAATAGGCGCTAAATCGTAGAAATCAAACAATAAAATGCTTCAGGAATATATTGTCTGAACAAGATTGAAGATAAGTTATTGTTTATTCCTTTGGGGCCGATTTGATTCCACCATAATCTCTCTGTAACATTTGAAATATATAGTTTGCATTCTTATTAGTTAAATCGCATATTCTTCGTGTATGCTAATATATAGGAATTAAACGCATAATAGAAAATCTGAATGTCTGGAAGAGAATTATTATTTGTTTTGATATTTTAATCGTAATAGCAGGTGTTGATTTGGCAGAATGGTTAAATTATGAGACAAAATGCCTTGAGGTATTTGGGTCTATATCATGGAATAACTTTATGATATGCTTGGTTTAATATTTTGTTTCGAAACCATTGAAATATTTAAGGGTATGAGACATCAGTATATTCTGGTTTGGCGTTAATCACCTTGCGTATGTAGTCTTGGATATCTCAGAGTATAGTCGCATTGTTAGTCCTGTAACCATTGTCTGTTTTAAGTTTTTAACCTCTCCATCTGCATTTATTTCATAATGCTGATGTAATTTCCAGAAAATGGGCGCCACAATCCTTTGAAGCATTTCGTAGCAACTGATGGGAAAATTGTGTTCCTATCCGTAACGGAGATCTGATTTGAGCTCTGCTCATCTCGAGTTCTCCGAATTTTTATTAGCATATTTCGATTCTGTTCAATTTTGCTTAATTTTCAACAATGTATTAGTTTTTTAAAATTCTTATCATTATTTTTGCATGGAACTCCATATCTTACTTTTTGTTTGTGACTTGTTTTTAACTTCGTAAATGTCTTTAGTGTTTCACATTTCTCCTTGCAACATATTTTTTTATAATTTACCTTTAAAATGGCTCCTAACGTGTTGCTATTGTGGCATTACTACTACTACTACTACTACTACTACTACTACTACTACTACTACTACTACTACTACTACTACTACTACTACTACTACTGCTACTACTACAACAACTACTACTACTACTACTACTACTACTACTACTACTACTACTACTACTACTACTACCACTACTACTACTGATGTGTGAACTGAGTTCGAATAATATTGCCGCCCCAATTATGAATGATGTTGCTGTTTAAGGTACTTGGGAATTTCAATTGTTGTTGAACATTTTGAGGCACCTTTTACTAGGAAAAGGAGTGAAGAGTATTTTCTTGGTTTGGTCTTCAGAAAATGAAACATTTTTTCACAATATTCTGTTATAAGTGATTGTTAACACACACATCATAGCACCTAAAATTACAAGGAGTGAACAAGTGAGAAAGATAAACGAAAGAGAAAGACCTCTTGCTCGATGAAGATTATGGTACATGCGTTTGCAGATTAAACTCAATCTCTCGTTAAAAGTAAAGTAATAAGAGCAGAGATAATGTCAGCTTCAATTCCACAAACTTAAGCAGAACAAACAATAGTTTTACAATGACCGCAGTCAGTGGTCTGAGTGCAATATGACCGGTAGAACAACTCGCTTACTCATTGTTATTGCAAACAGCAGTAGTAAGGTTAGCAGCATCAAAAGAATATCACTCGCTGTATCATCGTCACCATTTTCGCCATCGCAAGAAAACTAATTTATGTATGCGTTGCACATTCACTCACAAGATCACACACCATACATACAAGACCTGTATAGGCCAGTCAGATATGTTGTAGCGCTACTAGAGTTATAGACACGTATCAGACCGGTCATCTATGGAAAAACTATTGTAGACCCATTTCGTACAGATACAATTGCATAAATTGCAAAATGTTGGTAACTTCACTTTGGAAAAGGGTAACATGTTACTAAATATGTTTTGTCTATATACTGGCACTCCGTTGATTATGATGACAAATGCTCCAAGTGATTCGATGAATAGAAAGCCGGCTCGTGACATTAACGTGCAAGTAGCTGAGCACTCTGCAGACAGCGTATCCTTAACGTAGATCCCACAGAGGTTCAGTGTAACACAGAATGTGACAAGGCTGACCAATGGAAATACAGGTGCTACTTATTTTTGCCAGGTGAGTGGATAGGAGTAATGTGAAATAAAGTGTCTTGTTCAATGATACAACGCACCGCCGGGATCTGTTTTGCTGGTATAAAATCAACGTGACTGAATAAATGGTTGCTTCTTGGTATCTTTAGAGCTGATCTCACAACATAGCGGCAGAAGTAATGAAAGATTTAACGAATAACAGAGAGAGAGAGAGAGAGAGAGAGAGAGAGAGAGAGAGAGAGAGAGAGAGAGAGAGAGAGAGAGAGAGAGATAGAGAGAGAGAGAGAGAGAGACAGACAGACAGAGTCACAGAGAGAGAGAGAGAGAGAGAGAGACAGACAGAGTCACAGAGAGAGAGAGACAGAGTCAGAGAGAGGGTGAGAATAATGAAAATTGATAGACATAGAGAGAATGCGCACTGCTTCTTAATCGATGATAGCTTTAAATTCCCAAGATACTCAGGAGCAATATTCAATAGCATCTGTCGAGAAATTTCATGCACGAACTTGATATTTTTTTATACTCTTCGCATATACGACACCACAGGATATTCATTACCTCGGGAATAATATAAATTGTTCATCTAAGCTTTGCGCTAACTGAACTAAAGTGCATGACTAAGCGTTAAATGTAATTTTACAGTGGAAGACAGTGAAATACCAACAGCAAGATAGAAATTTATGAAACATGGGAGATGAGTATTACATCATTATACGAAAATACAGAAGAATTTTGAAGTTAACTCCATTTTCAAGTCACTTGTAAAGATAAAAACTTTGAAAGAAGTTGTCAGCCGAATTACTACAATTCCTTATATCATACGACAATCTTTCTTTCTGCATAATCTACTTTGGCTACCAGGTACATACTAAATGGTGATCATAGCAGTGAAATTATAGTAGCAAAAATCAACAATACGTCATTTGCATGCATTTTATGCACCTGTATTGCTGAACAAGATTGCTTTTATGAATGGTATGCATGGAAAAAGAAAATTGAATAAAGCTGTAAAACTGATAGGTGCTAATATATAAAATAATATATAAAATAATATATAAAATAATATATAAAATAAAATTAGATCATTGTTTTATATTAGTTACTACCTATAATCTGTGTCGTAATAATATAAAGGTGGTTCAGTGAAATAGGTTGGAAATATATTTCAATTCATTGAAGGCGGTGAGCAGGCAGAAACGTTAGCACGCCGGGCGAAATGCTTTGCGGTATTTCGTCTGTTTTTACGTTCTGAGTTCAAATTCCGCCGAGGTCGACTTTGCCTTTCATACTTTTCGGGGTCGATAAATTAAGTACATGTTGCGTACTGGCGTCGATTTAATCGACTGACCCCCTCCCCGAAAAGGATGAAAGGCAAAGTCGATAAATTAAGTTCCAGTTGCGTACTGGGGTTGATCTAATCGACTGGCCCCCTCCCCAAAAATTTCGGGCCTTGTGCCTAGAGTAGAAAAGAATATGTTTCAATTCATTAGTTTCTATTTTATCATCACTGTTTAATACTCAGCTATTCATTCCATATTTAATTTAAATGCATTTCATTGACGTGCATAAAATACTGAAATAAATTAGAGATCATCCCATAAAATTTCATTAAATGTTCAGTTAAAATCTTGGAAATTGTATGGTCCATCTACACCATACATACATACATATATGAGTGTGCCTCTTCATGGTAATTTGAATTGATAAAAACTCCCAAATCTCTCCCGAACTGAGTTTTATCTCCTTGAAAATACATTACATACATTGGACAACGGCGTCGTGATACTTGAAAATATATTGATTGTAGGTCTGGTTCAAGGCTAACTATGGACTAAACAACAACAATTTACTCCGTTACGTTCCTTCAGTCTTATTACTATTGCTATAAAGAATAATTTCTTCATTCGTAAAAAACATCTACAATAAAAGAGATAATGTCGGAATGAAAAAAAAATCAAAAAAAAAAACAGAGGGGAAAGCACAACTTCAATATTTGAACAAACGCTGCAGCAGTTACACAATATTTAGTTTACTTTTTAATTTTCTAGATAATAAAATATCTCGTGTTTCAACAGCTTCTTAGGTATCTCTCAAGCAAAATTATAATTTAATCTTTATTACATAGAAATGTTGCTGTATTTTTTTTTTATCTGTTCCTATTAGGCATTTAACGAATATTTGAAAAACCCGTTTTGATTAGGAAACGTAATTAGAGTCCATATGCAGATGTGACTCCATCAGCGCACTATGATATCTGCTTTAATATCATGCCAGTTCACATCAAATTTCTCTTTAAAAAATACAAGAAATTAACAAAGATTGTCATTTGAATATTTTTATCATAAACTATAAACCAGCTCATAAAGTGACAAAAAGTTTGCTATTGAATGTGTTTTTTATTGCTGTTAATGTTATTGCCATTTTTTCATAAGGTTTAAATTAATGTAAACTCGAATTCATTTCAATTTATCACTGCTTTAGAGCAACTATTTTAAATTTGATGAATTTAAAAGGAAATAGATGCTTCATATGCATGTGTGAACATGTGTTTGAAAATCAGCATTATTGTCCGTTTGCCAAAGCGTGTTGATTGTGTTTCGTTGTTGTTTTGAGCGTAGAAAGTAAAATTGCTTCATTTTGTTTGTGTGTTTATGTTTCTTTGTCTTGATATCAGCAGTTATAAAAAGTAATTCTACAATGATTAGTTTCGTGCAATTCTAAGATTTAATCTGTCAGAATCAAGTACAAAAATATATTAACTGAAACTTCCGTTTACTGCAGTGAACAAATGTCAGCGTCCCTTTAAATGTAAATGGCAATTTTGTGTTTACCTTATGTCGGATTCTTAAACTAAATTTACTTACTCTGTTACATAGTTTAGTCATTTAACTGCAGCCATGCTGCAGCAAAATTCATTATCTATATTGGTAAAACAAGGTGTTTTGGTATTCATGTAACTGATAGTTCCTTTTTCAATCATTTAGCAATAAATGCAAATGAGGTTTTTAGGGAAAGGGATTCAATAGAATATACGAGAAAGTTAAGACTTAGAGGCGAAGAAATGCATAATTAATCAAGAACCGTAAACAAAGAGTTAATTACTCGATACACTGAGAATGACAATGTTGTGTAGTACTTTTTAGTTTTGACTCAGTTAACAGGCAGTGAACTGAAGATATAGGTTTAATGCCACATATTTATCGTTCCAGATATGTCATACCTCTTCTTGGATAAAGTTGATGTTGTCACATACAATTATATAGAAAGGAGATACAGGGGATGCAGTATATAAGACAGGGCATATATTCCCTCTTCTGTCCTATTTATCTTCGTACTCCTGTTATCGGTAGGTTACCCTAACTGAGCTGTCATATTAAAATAGCAGAAAGTTGTAATGTGTGTACATTTGGGGTGGAGTACAGCCATTGTAGATAATGCAGATTCTGTCATCGCAATTATTATGCACCTTCGAATATGTCATTGTTAAGTGTTCATTATATTATTTAATATTATTTGAGGTTAGTGATGTAATAGTGTTCTTTAGTATCTGAGAATTTAGAAGTGATGATTGTATGTTAAATTGTGACCTACTAGAACTAACTGCCATATTTCCTTCACTACGTATTCTATCTTTTTAAGCGAGTATAAAATTATTTTGAATATAAAAAAATCAGAAAAAGAAAACGACGAGCGAAATAATCATACCCTGAATGCAGATCGATGGATAATTTCTGGCGTAATTTGTAACTTTACTTCGGTATGCAACAGAAGGTATTCCACTTTTTAAAATTGTTAATGTTGTTGGGAGTAGCGAGGCTGTCGCACTTGCCGTTCATTGTTTCTAATATGAAGATTATTTCTACATAATAAAACAAAACTAATAAAACAAATAATAAAATATAATAAAACAAAACCTTATGCAAAAAAGTCACTTAGTCATCTCATATCACTATCACTCAGAAAAAGTCAATTGATTTGAACATTAATTGTTTGAATCTCACCAGTCCAAACTGGAATGGGGAAAATGTCATCCTGATGTCACAAAGAGGATAAAAATTGTAAAATCGCAACCTAAATGTATCAGTTTGAACCAAATCAGCAGTGATGCGCATGTTGTCTATATACATAGTGTATTTTCGTTTTAACTTACAAAATATCCGCGAATTAAATCTGATGAATATCATAGCGAGAGTGAAAAAACAGTAGTGTAATTGATGAGTGATGTAATTGATAAATGTTATAATTGGATATGTTTAATAAATATAGTCAGTAACCACTAAATGGTTTTAATTAAACTTAAATTTTTTCAAAGCGATAAATTGTTGATAAATTTTTTCAAAGCGATAAATTGTTGATAAATTCATGTTGATAAATTCATTATAAAACGTGATGCAAGTTCTGAGAAACATTAGCACATGACACTGAACGTATTTCAGATAGAGTTGTATGAAAATATATAAACTTTTTAGAGGGCCTCATCACCATTTTCAGCGGGAAAAAATTTATGGCATGCTTCAAGCAAGCCTGAACCCAAAATTTGTAAAATACAAATGGGAAGGATTGGAGGAAGTTGGAAAGAATATTGGTGGAGTATTATAGAAATTAAGGATGAAGAGAAACAGCCATAGACAGGAAGCAATGTGAGGAAAGAAAATGAAGGGTGAGGTAAAAAAGACACGAAGAAATGGCTATTATATATTAACCCGCATTTTCGCTAAAATCTTGCATATATCCACGAAATATATTAAAGTTACATATGAAAGTATGTTATTAAAGTGACTGAAATATCCCAGATAGCGTTTAATTTCACTCATCGTGATTAAGCTTGAAACATGTAAACATCTCACGAGAAAAAAAAATATATGATATTCAGTAGTGTCATCGATTAAATTAATTATATAACTATTTTACATAAATTAGCGTGACTCCTACTTACGTATCACTTAAAATTAAATCGCAGAATACTTGAAGATAGCGTGATTTGAAATACTTGAAACTAAGATCCAAGTAAGAAACATGATTGCAATATCTAAAGGAATAAATAGTAATGGCATTAAAATATTTTGTTTTTGTAATGTAAAATGTCAAAATGAAAACAAGAGAGGAGAGATAGATTGCCAAATAGATATATAGATAAATAGGTAGATAGATAGATAGATAGATAGATAGATAGATAGATAGATAGAGACGGAGAGAGAGAGAGAGAGAGAGAGAGAGAGAGAGAGAGAGAGAGAGAGAGGAGAGGAGAGGGAGCACCTCCCCGGTGTTGTGCTTAGCATACTAACCCGAAAAAGTATTTTGTGTTACCTTTGATGTTTCGGAAAATACAGTGATTAAAACCTTTATGTAATTATTTTAAGTTTTAAATAGAAAAGAAAGAAATAAACGTTAGCCGAATTTTAGGCAAGTTACCGTATAATCACGGTTTTATTATCGACTATAAAGAGCAAAACTTTTTCAATTTCTTGCAACAATAAAGCCGAAACTTTGAGCCACAACGATTATGACTGCCAGCATTATTTCTTCTTTATTCACATTGTTACTGATGAGCTACATGCAAAAAATAAAATTTAATTAAATCCTGACATATATTTTAAAGTAATTTGAAAGTTAGATTAATGAATTTTGTAGAAACAAAATTAGAATTTCCTTCAAATTATAAAGATCGAAATACACTAGTTAATGAAAACTATTCTACATCAATTCCATGAATTTTGAAATAAGGAAAAATAGAAACCTCTACATTAAGTGCAAAGAAAATAACGCCTAATTACCTATTTTGAGTATATAATATTTGATACGTATTCTTGAATTATGTCATTTGTAATAGAATATCGCTCAAAATATTTTACATTTGACTAAAACAAACGCTACCTTTAATTGAAGCTTATATAATTGAATCAGAAAAAAAGAATATTTGGTGACTTAGCAAAGAGGGACATAATTCTCTTGACACACAAGCGAGGTACATGTATGCACACACACGCACAACTAAGCCTACGCTTACCAACCAAGTGGTGTAGGGCACCTCGGGCAAGTGTTTTCTATTATATGTCCGTGTAGTTTTGGTGGATAGAAACTGAAAGCAGCTCCTCGTGTATATATGTTAATCTCCCATTACCAATCTTACGGAGGTCTTATGATCACTTTGTAGAAGTACTCTGATGTTGCTTGTAAGATGAAGTTTCTTTACACACACACACACACACACACACACACATACACACACAC
>NC_068981.1:76278402-76283285 GCF_001194135.2 Octopus bimaculoides | reverse complement strand
ATATATATATATATATATATATATACTAGTTGAATGACTCGCCGTTGCTCGTGTTACTGCTGTTCTTATTCAGAATTCAGATTAGTAAACAATAAATATAAAGATATATTCTCATAAATATTTCAAAATATTGAGATTTCATTAAAAATTATCCAAATTGTAACGATAATTGACTTTCGAACTGAAAATCTGTCAATGTTGAAGTACCTCACAGTAAACAATATTCATTGTGTAATTTTCTGTTGGTGTCAAAATGAACAAATTGTTGCTGCTTCCAACTCGCATGCAAGCAAGATAGTGGTGGCCGTTTGAGAAGCATATAGTAGAAAGATAAAATGCAACTAACTAGAGGGATTGACCCTGAGATTTGTTAAGTGGAAAACCAAAGCTTAGTTTGACTGGAAACTGAAGCGTCTTAAATTCAAATGTAACATCAGAAGATATGAGAGGAAATTTTGGAATAAAGACATTTTCTTCTTTGCGACTACTTGCTATGATTGTTGCCTGTAGGACATGGGGCTTCATAGAAGTAACAATTAAGGGAGTTCCATTACACAGGTGAGATGGGTCAAAATTCCTAAGCAGCATAATGGGAGCACCCAGTTTTAGTGTAAAGTTATGCGGTGGCATCCCAGTGGGTTTAAGCGTGTTCAGAAATTCAACAGGGTATTGAACAAACTAATATTGATCGACTGTTGTCGTTTCTGATGTATCTGTTAACTTTTGACGGAGTTCATGATTGAGTTTATCAACCATTCCATTAGTTGCAGCTAGTATTGCTGTTTCACATTGCTAGCTTACATCAGTGTAGTTGACAGATAGATTAGGAAATTCTTTATCGATAAGATTCCCAAGAGAAAGTATCATTTGACTGCATGTAATTTCATGTAGCTGAAGTCTTGAATTTAATGTTAATATCCCATTACCAATCTTAAGGAACTCGTATGATCACTTTGTAGAAATACTCTGATGTTGCTTGTAAGATGAAGTTTCTTTACATGTCTCCAGAGGTACGATTTTTTGAAGCATGTAGTGACTCCATCAGCTTTTGATCCTTTGGGAATAACCGACAACGTTTGACGAAAATCTCTGGAAGAAGAACTGTTACTCCTCCCACAAGAGTGCAATTGTTTTTTTATGACTTGGAGGATAGGTCTTGGAGAGTTTTTGTCTTCGAGATCCACGCTGTGACATTGCACTCACCCCAAACAATGAAGCAAGTTTTGTGATCTATTTCCTCAATACCTGGTTGATATGCATTCTAATGTTAAGAGTCAGCGTCTCCTGTACATTTGTAGCTGTCACAAACAGTTAAGGGCTAAAAATTATGTTCATCTCCATGATGCTCTGAAGAAAGATGGTGATATGAAAAACATTGGTGAAATTATAATACTCCCAAATGTTTCACATTTGAGATTCTTTCATTGCTATGTTTAGCGGGAGCTTGAACATAGAATAAGCAGTTTCACCCCCATTGAGGAGGGTAGCTGCAATACAGAAGATGCAACACTGGAGGAAGGTTCGATTTTATTTCCTCCCATGTAGGATTGCAGGTAAAAGTGAGAAAAAGATGTGGCTTTCCATATGTCCTCACAGATGTCATAGCATCTAGTGTTCGTTCGTGCATATATCGAGGATCACCTGTGAATGGTGATGGGAGTACTATAAGTTGCCCCAGTTCGGAATGTCACCATCTGTCTTCAGAGCATCTTGGAGATGAACATAATTTTTAGACCTTAGCGTTTTTTAATTATTTTTTTTATTTCTACGAAAATAAATGGGGCGCTGACTCTCAACTTTAGCATACGTAGCAACCAGGTATTGCTGAAATATATCACGATATATGTGTAATTGATTTGATTGTTCTTGTCTTAACATCAGATGGCAATAATAGAAGTCATTTGATGACACTTTTTTTTATTTATAATTGGCTCTCCTGATGCAGGTTCAATCTGTGGAATATTGAAATGATACCCATCTTGTCTATTCCACAAAAAGAGAGGATACTGGAGAGCATCATAAGACGGATGAGTCTCTGAAACACGTTTAAGAGTATTACCTCGAACAGCAATGAGAATATCACGATTCGTATGGTGATCACCTACCATAAGGCTGGCTACTTCATTAGATGCGGGCTCATAAAAACGGCGTAAACTGTCCTTTACTATAGTTTACAATAGACGTACCGAACGCGGAAATACACACTCACAAACACATAGGCACTCATAGAATTGACAATATTGAAAACAGCAAAACATACACACTCGAAGTTCCGCAATCTGACACGCAACCTGACACATATTGCTCGTGGCCTAAGAATATAGCAGCAACAGATATCTGACGTAGAACGATCAGAATTTAAATATTGAATCATTTGAATGAGCTAGCCCTGGAGTAATGAGTAAATGACTGAGCATTCGACGGGCATTGTTACCCTTAACATAATTTTGAAGCAGAATCAGTGTAATACAGAAACACAATGTGCAATAATGTTGTACCCTTTGAATTAGAAATACAAACAACTGGACAATTTTGTGTACAGTTTCGGTTGATCAAATTTCACTGAATATGTATGGGTGAACTGAGGTCAATGTAAATGAAATTTGCTTAAGATGTCACGCTTTCGGATCGAACTCATCATTGTAAAGCGAACTTCATAACCGTTCGACCGCACATCTCCCTCTTTCTTTCGTTCTTTCTTTCTTTCTTTCAAATATGTAGATGTATGCTCGTGTGTGTGCGTATATATATATATATATATATATATACATATAGATAAAGATATATATGAATGTGTGCGTTTGTAAGCGTGTGCGTGCGTGTGTGTGTGCATGTGTGCTTGTGCGTGTGTGTGTTTGTGTGCGGGTGTGTGTGTGTTGTTTGTGTGTGTGTGCATGAGTATGTGTAACAAGACATTCCGAGATAGCGATTAGAAGCTGTAGATTGAACATACAAATGTGTTCATGTACACCTTTGCTAAGTAGATAAATAGAACATAATATGACATAAATTCTTTTAGTAGTAATCCACCTCCATCTCTTACTTTTGTATTAAACTGCCTTAG
This sequence comes from Octopus bimaculoides, assembly GCF_001194135.2. Lineage (NCBI taxonomy): Eukaryota > Metazoa > Mollusca > Cephalopoda > Octopoda > Octopodidae > Octopus > Octopus bimaculoides. Next base: position 76,280,221 of record NC_068981.1, on the reverse strand, counting down.
CTACACGCTATATTCAGTTGGACAATGAACCAAAGACTATTTTCTTTTATATTTCAGTCTCACTTCAATCTCAAATTGCACCCTTGCGTAGGTTTAATAGTATAAAATACAAATAATAAGGCCTTTGTATTCTTCTATCTCCGTTTCTTTATTTCTTCAACAGAGAAATTTTAGCCATTTTCTTATCGCCCATCCAGAAAATTGAATAAAGCGAAATTATGTGCTTATATATATATTAGATTTGTGTATGCAGGTCTGAAAGAAAAGATAACGTCAGATTTTATGTAAGTTAACAATAGAATATTTGATTATTTAACTTACCTAAGAATGGTTTCAATTCAAAATGATGAACTTGAGAAAAACCTTGATTGTAAAGTCCTCCAACATCACTCCCCGTTTTTGAACTCAACATGCATGTTCCTTCACGGATCTGTAAATAGGAAGAAAGGTATAAGTTAAATGTAGTAAAGTAACAACATTCAGTGAAATAAAGAATAAGGCATCCAGATATAGTATGTATCGAAACACGTTGATACCTCATAGTTAATATCATCATAACAAATAAGGATTGAGTAAACTTATACGTAACACTAATGTAGCATTCTATTATAACTTTACAATTGCCTGCGTAGAGATAGCGAATTCCTTCTCTTGGAATTCAAAACTGAGTTTTTAAAACTGCTAAGTCTATAAAAGCCTTAGCAAATACTTCACTACAGCCGGGTATTTTCACATAATCCACATGTTTTGCCATATCTTTTCTGGAGAAAAATATTTCTGAATATGCCATTGATAATTATTTCAGTGATAACGTAAAAATAAATGAGGATCTATAACTCGTTAGATTTCTAACTCAGGACGGAATAGTTAAACTAGTTTTATTCGATGAATGAGATGAAAGATTAGGACGATTTGACGTGTCTTGGAATGATAACATAATATCACATTAATTTATGGTTTCAAAATTAAGCACAAGTCCGACTACTTTTTAGGGTGTATGGGGGGAGGGGCAATGTTAAGGACTGTGTTATTCGATGCCATCGGCACTGTACGAGACTAGTATCTAGTTTCAGCATGTGTGGATAGAGTAATGATTGTGGTAGACTAGGTGGAGTTAAACCTCGGACGTAATGACGATGGACAAATGCCACAAACTATCTTTTACCAGCTTTCAGCAATAACGAAACTTTATAATTAGAGACAACTGAAAATATTGGTTTCAAATTTTGGCATAAGGTCAGCCCCTCCGGAGTTAAGTGGTTAAGTCGATTACATCGACATCAGTGCTTAACTGGTAAATATTTTATTCACCCCGAAAAGATGAAATGTAAGGCCGACCTCTGCGGAATTTGAACACAAAATGTAGAGACGGACGAAATGCCGCTAAATATTTTGCCCTGCGTGCTAAAGATTTTGTCTGCTCGCTGCTTTGACAACTGTAAATATTGATAATAGTTATGAAATAAACGTTTCAAAAATGTTAGTTCTCTGGACAAATTTCTTGTTATCGTATGTTGATTCAGTAAATTATAACCATTTCTTAACCAAAATTATGTCTTGTGACAGGTTGAAGAAAATATATTATTACGGATACTGAAATCATTCAGAAGTCAAAGGAATCACCGCAGAACTGAAATTCTAGTAATCCTGCGTATACCAGAATATCTTGCTGCGCTGTATGAGATACGTAAGAGCCGATACAATGACCATCCTGTGTTCAGCAAATTATAGGAACTATCGTCATCAATTGAATTAAGTTGCAAATGTTTCAAAGCTCTCTCTCTCTCTCTCTCTCTCTCTCTCTCTCTCTCTCTCTCTC
>NC_068981.1:76267711-76268165 GCF_001194135.2 Octopus bimaculoides | reverse complement strand
TGTATGTGTGTATGTATGTATGTATGTATGTATGTATGTATGTGCGTACGTATGTATGTATGTATATATATATATATGTGTGTGTGTGTGTGTGTGTGTTATTAGATATATTCATGTGATGCGTTCAGAGACACTAATCGAGAATCTAAAAATTCGTTTCTGCTCAGCCGCTCTAAAGTTAGCTCGAAAAGTAATTGCATATCGCCTAAAGGAAAGATTTCTCGGCAAATCTGTATACCTACACAGAAGACATCCGTTCATTAGATTTAATGCACACACACGCATACACATACACACAGGTGCATACACACACATACGCACACACGCATACACACATACACACTCATGCACACATTCATATACTTACATACACTGGCTCACATTTAAGTACACACACTTACATGCATATGCACATATATATATATATATATATATATATATATATATATATATA
>NC_068981.1:76265749-76267362 GCF_001194135.2 Octopus bimaculoides | reverse complement strand
ATATATATATATATATATATATATATATACATACATACATGTACAGACACACACATATACAAGGTGCGATTAGGTAAATTGTCCCTATATTACATTTTTAATTTTGCACATGCATATTGTTTGTTTTTGATTTTGTCGACTACACATTATAGTAGGCTCAGTTGGGCAGTATCTGTAAGAAAAAACAGCACCGTGATGCATCTCATTCTGCCACAAATTTGGAAACGACATGCTGTCCTGCTTGGCATTCGCACCGGAAGCTCGAATACGAACATTTCGGAGTGTTTGGGTGTAAGTCTGAGGACAGTGTAATCTGAGGACATGTACCGAGAGTGATAAAAATGAAACATCCAGTCAACATCATGGTGTTTGGAGTAGTCACTAATGATGATGACCTTATGCCTCCATTCACTTCCCACACGGCCTCAGACTCAACACGGAGGCCTACATCAAGTGCCTGGAAGAGGTAATGCTGCCCTGGGTGAAGAGGGTGGCTGCTGGAAGATCCTATGTCTGGCAGCAGGACTCTACACTATGCCATACAAGCAGGAGAACCCAGTCATGGCTGTCAGACAATTTCTGCGACCACATCAGCACTAACATCTGGCTATCTATCTGGCTATGTAAAATCAAAGATGAATTGAAGACAAGGATTACGGCAGCTTTCACCAACTTAAAAAGGTGACCGTCCAGAAAAGTTGCAGGATTTTCTGAAGTCGTCTGGCGGCCGTCGTTGAAGCCAATTGGGATTTTATTGAATAAATTTACTTTTATTTTCATTTTTGCGTAATTTAGACGACAGTTTATTCACCGCACCATGTATGTATGTATGTATGTATGTATGTATGTATGGAGTTTTGTATGAGTAATCACGTAAATATAGAAATACTGGAATATACATATTCATATGCACAATGATGTGTAGACGTAAAAAACACGCACACTCATACATATGGTTACCTGTGCGTGTGCTTCTGTATGTATATTCTATTTTAGCATACACTCAAGCAGACATTCATCAAAGATACATACAATAACAAAAAACGTAAAATATCGGTAAAAAACAAAAAATAATGAGCACCTACATAACTAAAAATACAAATCTGTTGACCGACAGACTTTATATGATATTTTAACATATTCTAGGAAGAATTTGTGTATGGCAAACAGCTGCAAATTTATTAGAAACTACAAAGTTGTAAAAAAGAATCTTAACTCAATTTTTCATAGTCGTGTCATAATTTCAGATATATGTATGCGTGTATTTTCCTTATTATTGATTTATTAAAAATAAAATTCTTAGATTATCTGACATAAAATATAACATTGAATATAAAGAATATCCGTGACATACGCTAATTTTACACAAATGTTAGATAGATAATAAATAGAGAGAGAGAGAGGGAGAGAGAAAGAGAGAGAGGGGAGAGAGAGAAAGAGAGAGAGGGGAGAGAGAGAGAGAGAAAGAGAGTGAGGGGAGAGAGATCGATGCATATGTATATACATAGATCCATATAGGCAGATATGCATATATACATATATATATATATATTTACATATATCTGTATAGATATACATGCAGATATATGTATATATATGCATACATATATATA
>NC_068981.1:76264752-76265598 GCF_001194135.2 Octopus bimaculoides | reverse complement strand
ATATATATATATATATATATTTGTTCGACTGAGCCTTCCAAAGCGGTGAGCCAGAATGGCCGCAGCCCACTGACTGAAACCAGTAAAAGATACACACACACACACACACACACACACACACACACACATACACACACACATTATACATACACACACATTTATACACTGATGTGTGTGAGTGTTTGCAGGAGTGTTTCTTTATACATGCAACAAGTTTTTTTCAGTGAGCATGAGTTATTGAAATCGATTCCTCAATTTTGCTTCATGGAATTCTATGCTTTTTAATTTATTATACAGTGGTGGCACTGGTAGGTTCGTTGCTATAGAGTGACTGTATGAAATTTACAATATTCCTAGTCTTAATATCATTAGCTAGCAGCACGGTCTCATGAAAATCGACAATACTTTAAAGATTTATACGGATAGCTGTCTATCGAGTAGTTCAACAACCAACTAGGGTTGTTAATATATCTTAACAAAGATATAGTAGCGAAAGTTTCTTGCAAGTTTTATTATATTTTAACTAGTCGTCTTTACTGCTCGTCTTTTCAAAATTTTCATTGCATAGGATCTTTTTCTCAAGTCGGCGAAATGGTCAGTTTTTCTATACGCTATCATAAATCAGTACGATTTAAACCAAGGATCACAAAACTGAAATGGTAATTCCAGTCTATTTTATGAGCTATGTTAAAAATGAATTTCTCTTGAGTTTTTTCTGGAGAAGTGGATCTATGTGTGCATATTTATGTGCGTGTGTTGAGCAAGCATGCGTGTGTATATATACATATATATGCTTGCTTCAGCGCACGCATTTGTTTCTCAATATTTGTGACACCATGTTCAGAT
>NC_068981.1:76259736-76264742 GCF_001194135.2 Octopus bimaculoides | reverse complement strand
TGGTGATAGACAGACAGAAATTCCCATTTACGTATATGTATATATACATACACACATGCACACACACACAAACACACACACACACATATAACGTGTACAGTAATTATCCCTGAATCTCCTGCTAGTGCGTTGATATACGTATTGTGAGAATATTTTAGTAATATCTCTAAATTGTTAACCTAAACTATTTAATGAAAATCCATTATGCTGGCGTGGTTTGAGTAAAGAGATGTGGCATCATGGATTTTCCTCTAATATTGTGTTTAGTTCCACCCAAAAGTTGCATTTTAAACGGTATAATTTGCTATCCACCCAGTAATTCCACTTCCTACTCCTTGCTTTAGAGACTAGTTACAAATTATTTAATTTCTCTCAGAAGTTGTACTGCTGAACAAATGAAATTTTTATTACACAAGGCCGATAAATTATTCTCTGTTCAGTTCTGATATTGACACCACAAGAATATAGCTTGGAGAAAAAAAATCTACATTACTGTCCTATTGTTTAATTGTCTTTTTGGTTTTTTTTCTTTACTAAAGTTGTGCGAACATCGTTGCCAGCAGGAATGAATGCGTCGTTAGACATCATAATTCTCAGGTCACGAACTGCTTCCGATTGAAGAATTGCAAACTCTTCTGGATTTGTTTATCGAAAGTGTGATACGTTAGATGGCAGACATTTTTACATTTTAAATATTAGACAGCATTTTCTGCTCTTCGGCCTGTCTATAAATTATATTGAATTATACCTGTACTTTTCCTTGACAGTTATAGCTAATAAGGGAACCTATTGTAATTAAGTGTCTAAATGCTTACACACAAGCGGGCGCACGCACACCTATGTTTGCATATATATGTATAAATAGACACGCTCACGCATAAATTAATAGCAGTGGCGAGAAATAAAAATCAACACCAAAATAAGTACATTTCTAGATTTCTTGGTTAAGTTATTTGTTCCGAAAAAATTTCAAAGTTAAATCATTGCATACATATTGGTAAAGATATAAATGAATGAATAAAGCTGAAGCTGTAATATTTTCCTAGTGTTTTATTCAGTTGTACGTGTTGTTTCTATCGATTTAAAGCTAACTTAGGGAAAATGTGAAAGGATAAGCAGATGTTACTATGCCCTAGAGTTATGCGTCGATGTAAAATACACTTTATAGTTCTTGTTTAATCTGAGTTGTTCTCAAAGATTTTCTCATAAACATATTCACCTATAAATACATGTGTGCAGCAAGCATACAGATATGATATGCCTATGCACACACACACACACACACACACACACACACACACACACACACACACACACACACACACACACACACACACACTCTCACACATATACATGAACGCACACATTAACGCGCATATAGATTAGTATAGATGTTCTTATCTTCATATGAAAACCGGCAAACAAAAAATAAATTAAATGAATAACGAAGTAAATACTTCAATACGTAACGTCGTGAAATATATATATTTTTTGCGAGCTGATAAACTGAAAATGATTGCCAAAAATTGTACTTCAGACTTTGGTAATGCATAAACATGTAACATAGAATCAGTTAAAATAATTTAAGATGGAACGGGCTTATTGAATGTGTGAACTAGAATTATCAATCCTTTTACAATAGGCATAAACTTTGGGGGAAAGTGCGTGTCAACTATACGAACGCCAGGGCTCAACTAGTACTTATTTTATCTACCCAGATAGGTTTAAACACAAACTCACCCTAAGTCTAATTTGAAGACAGTGCGCAAAGCCAGAAGAAATGCGGCAAAGCATTTTTTTTTCGGCGTGCTTGCAAGTCTCCCATTTTCAAATAAAGAAATGAAGCTTCGAAATTTGAAAATACGGCCTCCACTTTATTTTGGAGAAAAGAAAAGACTAAATTTTCCACAAGAGAATTAATGATGAATCATGAAATTTCATCTGAAGAATTTTAATTATCGTGTGAAGGTCATAAAAAATTCAAACATTAATGTCATAAAATTTTCACTTTGTTTCCTTTCAAATATTATAACTGAATAATCGGTGTGTTTTTTCAAAGTTTTTAACATATGTTAGCTAAAATTAAACCACATGAAGGTTTTAAGTTTTATAACCGTTCTTATGGCAAAAAACAGCTAATATTTTCTTTAGAAATTACAAAAGCATATGTGCACGTATGTATGTATGTATGTATGTATGTATGTATGTATTTATGTATTTATTTATGTATGCATGTATGTATGTACGTATGCATGCGTGTATATATATGCATGTATGTACGTACGCATGCGTGTATGTATGTATGCATGTATGTATGTATGTATATGTGTGTATGTTTGTGTGAATGCGCGTGGCCGAGTCATTGCTGTGTTGCACTCACGATTCGGAGATGGCGGTTTCAACTCACAGACCGACAGTACTTACTTTGTGTTCTTGAGCCAAACATTTTATTTCACGCTGTTCCATTCCATTCAGCTGTGAATGGGTAATTCAGCATCAGACTTGTGTGCCAATCGGGGAATTTTTGTCCTGCACGTCTATTCTGCAGGGTGACAGCATTGAAAATGTAAAAGAATGTGAAGCATATTGCAACCAGCAACATATAACACATTCAGTGGTCTGGTCGATACTGTGATGTATGAGTATCTTTATATGTGCTTATGGATGTGTATTAATATGACCTGTGGAAATCGTTCCAAGTGCGGATATTTTAAAGTATGATATCTTGGAACATATTCAGAATATTGTTATTGCCAAAAATAGTTATAATCTATTAACTAGGAATCTTTAATAAGATTTTGATTTGAAAGAATTTACTACAAAACTTATGCAAAATACTATCGTTTGTAGGATGGCTTCAAGGGAATAACGTGAAAATGTGTTTAATACATTTTGCTACAAAGAGCGGAATGATGCATGAGGGAAGTAAGGAATTATTTAATCAAATATAACATACAGGAGTTCTCATAGGAAATAATAAGAAAATGTGTGAAAATGAATGCATCGGAATATATGCTGAATGTAAATAATCGAGTAATATTAATGTAGATTAAAGTAACACATAGAAGTGATATAAAAACAGTGCAAGTTTGAATTAGATATAAAAATAGTTTTTCTTTGTTATTGTTTTGTATCGTTAATATTTATTCGTGTAAACTTCATCATGTTATCTACTGCATTTTGCTATCTGTTGAAACAGTGACATAATGTAAAAATATATATATATATATATATAGACTTTCATAACTTAAACTCTTTCGTGTCATATCAATCAATAAGATATATTTTCTTAAACTGTGTTACTACATAGGGTAATTTGGTCAAAATAGTACAAAGAAGCATATGGTGTCAAATTAGACGAATGTGTGTAAAAGACAATGTATTGTAATATAAAGTGGAATATAAATGATTATAAGATAACGCTAAAATTGGCAAAAATATAGCTGATATAAACGGAGGAAATAATATATAAAGGATTGTAAAATGTTTCAATAAATACATGTAAAATTTGTATAGTCTAGAATTATTATTGTGCATGAGAAACATGAAATCAATTGCATTAGAAGTGATGAAAAATAACAATTTGTAATTAAATTTACTCTAGTAATCCGAATTTAATGAACTTAAATAAATTAATGCCTTAATAGAAATTTGTTGACTGTAAATTCAATATCAAAATAAACAAATAATAAATCGGGGCAATAATTAAATTTTATCCAATCCCCTAGAAAGATAACTTCATTATTTTTAATTATCTATTTATAGTCCAACATATTTTTCAACCTGAAATTCTACACGGGTTTATGATTGAAATGATCTTTATCATAATAATATTTAGAGTAATGTTAAGCACGCTCATCTTGGTAAAGACAAATATCTGGCTCGATACTCTTCTGAGATTCTGTGTTCATATTTCTATGCTGGGTCTAACAAAATTATTTTAAGTTCACTTGTGGTTTTATGGGGAAAGTAGAATTATAACTAGATCGCTACAAACAAGTTTATAAAATCTGGGGAAAATATTCAAAATGAATGTATTGCAAAAACTTGACTAGGTGCAATTAGAGTGAAAAGTGTTAGCCAAAAATTTTGTTTAGTGAACAACCATATAATTGGTTGAAAACACAATGAAAATACACATCGAGTTGACTCAATGAAATAAAATGACGAAATTTGTAACGATTTTAAACCGGAATGAGAAACAACACATGATAAAATTGATTGTAAGGCAACTACGATAAAGGCTTTGAACCACAATATTAGACATAGGTATCTATGAATGACCAAAAAGCCCAAGTTGTTGTTTCTACATGGCCGACTCTTGACGATATAAGGTGGACGATTTGCAGTTTCTTATACATCAGACGTAGACGAGATGAAGACACCTCGTTTACGCCTTGTGTATAAAAAACTGCAAATCGTGCACCTTATACATACTACAAAAGACAATGGACTGCGGACTTATTGAAGCTCACAGCTGATTTACTGAATAATATACACGACACATAAAAACCAGTGAAAATATCACACATTAACATTAACTGTGCCGTTTTATTTTTTTTGAGATGGGGGAATAACCTAGCATAAGCGGAGCCAAGGTATTTATTTCAACCTCTTATCATGAAAAGAAGTAAATGTTATTTCCGAAAATTAATTTTCGTAATCAGTATTTCGTGCAAACTTTGGCTATTTTTCAGAGTTTAATTCAACAAGTATTGTGAGATCAATTCGAAGAAATTTCCCACGTGAAAAAGTGTTCGTTTTCCTTTGAGAGTTACCATTAATTAAATGCGACTCATGTGTTTTGTTTTGCCTTCGTGAATAAAATACTGAAGGGATTAGAACACTTTCGATAACAGATTATTTCATTATATTTCCTATTTGATTGATCGAATAAATGTATAAATTATGTAACAAAATACCACCTCTACCGAATTTTTATTTGTCTGTCACCCTATCTCTCTCTCTCTCTCTCTCTCTCTCTCTCTCTCTCTCTCTCTCTCTCT
>NC_068981.1:76256349-76259726 GCF_001194135.2 Octopus bimaculoides | reverse complement strand
TCTCTCTCTCTCTCTCTCTCTCTCTCTCTCTCTATCTATCTATCTATATATCTATCTATATATATATCTATCAATCTATTTGTCTGACTGTCTGTCTCTGTTTTACTCTTTCTCTTCCTGTCGCGTTCTGTGGGCGTATATATATGTGTGTGTATGTTTATATTTATAAGTATATATATATATATGCATATATGTTTCTGAGTGTGTGTGTTTGTATGTATTTGTGTATGCATGTGTATGCATATATATATATATATATATATATATATATATATATATATATACATACATATATTTGTGTGTATGTATGTACATACACATATGCTCACACATACACATATAAATATATGCGTTCGAGAAAATGTAATGAACACATATCTTTTAGCCGTTTTTAAAAAGCACATTCATACATGCATACATAAAGACAGGCGCATAGATGTATATGTATGCGTGTACGCTTGTGTGTGAGTGTAATACATCTTTATAGTAGAGCATGTGTGATGGTGTTTCTCTCTCTCTCTCTCTCTCTCTCTCTCTCTCTCTCATCCTATATGTGTGATTGTGTGGATGGGGATGGCCATAAGTAATATAACCTCTCTTACTGGCTCACCTTATTAGAGACTAATCGCTATGGTTATCCATCTCATACTTACTTACCTCTTCTTCCTCACCAATTCATCATGCCTTAGAACTATTGACCTAATTTGTCATTCTCCATAAAATCCATCAAGAATTAAAGAATCTTGTAGACGTATATGAAATTGACGGAATTAGGCTTTGTGTGTTGCTGTTGTTTAACATTTTTTGCTTTCGTGTTGCCTCCATTTCTATTGACTGTCTTAACGTCCAATTCGTGTACGAGTTCTGACAGATTTTATATACCAGTTTTCTGTGTACACACACATATATGTGTTTGTGTGTGTGTCTACGTATAAATATGTATGTGTGCGCTAGCGTGTGTGTCTGTGTAAAAAAATATATATATGTGTGTGTATTTGTAAGTGTGTGTGCGTATTTGAGCCTGACTGTGTAGGTATACTTTCAAAAAACATGCTAAATACGCACACACACACACACACACACACACACATACTCAGATGCACACATATAAAGTGTTCATGAGTGCTGAAATGAACATACAGACTATTTCAATGCAGGCAGTATTGTTATGTATTATGCACCATAAGGCTATGTGCATGTGTATGCGTATGTGAATCTTTAGAGAATACACGCATACACCTTGATGTCTACAGTTTTTACTACAAAACCATTAAATGTGACATTACTAAAACGCTTTGATACACTCTGTAAAAGCTAAATTATATCGGGATAGAAAGAAAGCTACATTAAATGTTACCCTTGCATTACGGTTTAAGTGAGTATGCTCACACACATACTCACACATTCACTCGCATATATTTGTTTGTTTGTTGGTTTGTTTGTTTGTGTTTGCCTGTGTGCCTGTGCGTGTGTACGTATGTTTGTGGAGGCATATATATGCACACATGCATGTGTTATTTTTTTGTATGCGTGCGGAGATAACAGACGCACACAGAATTCTCGAACAGTCAGAAAAAGCGCTTACGCACATTATCTTTCACACATACATTCGCTATGACGCAGGCATGTAACTTTTTCCATAAAGTATAATAATGATGATGAGGAAGGGGAGGGAGGATGAGGAGGGGAACAGGAACAGGAGGAGGAAGGAGAAGACAAGCAGGAGGACTATCAGGGAGAGGAGCAGCAGCAGTGGGAGTAAGAAGATGACCAGGAGGACGAAGTCGATGAAGATATTGCAGAGGACATCACTGACGGTAGCAATGGAGGCAATAATGGTTTTGTATTGTTTTCTGGTGGTATAATTTTTATGTTCTCTCTGAATACAACTAGCAATTGAATATGTTTTATTTATATCCCCTTGCAAAATAGTTTCGCAACCTGATGGCAGAATCGGGATAAGGGGCATATAAGATACGAACAATAAATCAGTAAAGTCCGAATTCTGTGAAGACAAGTTGAAAACAAAACGGCTTCGATAAAGTTTATTTGACTAAATAAGGATAATTTATAGGGAAAATTAAATCAATTAGTTCTAATTTCCTTCTCAATTGTTTTTAGTACATACACACATATATACATACACACATATACACATACACACATATACACATACACACATATACACATACACACATATATACATACACACATATATACGTATGTGTGCGTGTGTGTGCGTGTGTGTGTGCATGTGTGCATAATCTTATATATGATCGCTAGCCTGCGCGAAATAAGAAGCGTACTCCTATAAAATATCTCACAAACGTAGCAGACAAACCTAACTAAATTACACTCTCGTAATATTCTCATCGTAGCTTTTTACGATGTGATATATTTTTATTAAATCTCTGACACTTTATCATCTGCTTCTTTTTGAATTTCGTTGATAAACACGGTGTTTTCTTCATATGACGTTTCTTCATACACATCGCGCGTCGCACACATACACACGCAGGCGTGCTAGAGTAAAGATTCTATACCACAATCCTAAAGAAGCCACCTTTCAGATCTGCCTTAATTCGTTAAGAAAGCAATTTCAGTTTCGAACAGATAGATGCACTGTTTACATCCTTTCACTCTTATTGTCTGATACATCAAGCTCTTCAGCACCTCAAAGCTGAAATCATGCCATCTAAAATCGATGACATAGGCATGCACGACTTACTACCTCGTCATCTGGTATTCCCTGTGCTAAACTTCTTTAATTAGTGATATTTTAGACTCAGAACGTCGGATTTCACTGTAGATTTTTCTGTGGCCGTCATCTTGTGTGTATATTTATATGGGATCACCATTTATTGCGTTAATCACTTCTTGAAAATTTGTGAACCCCAATGCTACAGTCAACGAAAGCTATTTAGAATACATATAAGGATATTCATTTGATGACCATATCGACGATGATGTTGATAACGATAATAATGATGCGATGATAATGATAATGATGGCGGTGATGATGATGATGATGATGATGATGATGATGATGATGATGATGATGACTATGATGATGATGATGATGATGATGATGATGATGATGACTATGATTGTGATCATGATATTCATCTTGATGGTGACGGTGTAGTTCTTTGGTTCTAAAGCGTATAATGATAGATAAGAAAGGTGATTTCGATGATGATGATGATGATGACGACGACGACGATGACGATGACGACGGTGATGACGACGACGGTGATAACGACGACGGTGATGACGACGACGGTGATGACGACGACGACGATGACGACGACGATAATGATGTTGACAATGTTATTTGAATTTAAACACCTTGAATGTGTAATTTCCCCCCCCCCCCC
>NC_068981.1:76253507-76255605 GCF_001194135.2 Octopus bimaculoides | reverse complement strand
ATATATATATATATATATATATATATAAATACATATATATATATACGTACGTGTGCATGTATGTGTATGTACATATATATATATATACATATATATATGTGTATATATATGTGTGCGTGTGTGTGTGTGTATGTGTGTGAGACTGTCGCTGTATATGTATATATATGAATATATATACATATACACAGACAGTCTCAAGTAGACTCACACAAACGTACACACGAACACACATTCATAAGTGATATTTAGTATTCCTATGAATACATGTCGATAGTTAGTAAGAAGAGAAAAATATATCTATAAAACTGACTACACCAGGGAATATATATTAACACGCGCCAGTATGTCAGAGTGCAATGTTATAACTTCTCAGCACTCACAACGTTTTAACACTCCACAAAAGAACTTAACATTGTAATAATTTTTCACAGACACAGGCTCGCGAATTCATACGCGCACACAGATACCCACACGCTAACGTACATATGTATTTTAAGATGTTCCTGTAATTAGAAGACCTGAGCAGTAGATCATGTCTATTAACGTTTGTTTTCTTCCTACCGATCAGTTTCGAAGACAAAACCCAACGGGATCGATGATAGATATCTTTACTTCACGACGAAACCATGTAATAAGAGAAGGAAAGCGAATGATCATTTGCAAGAATATACCAAAACTGTCTTTACCAACTTGAAATACTCCGTGTGTTGATGGATTACAAGGTTATTGGCTGAACTACTGAGTGATAGATTAGCACGAGTTATGTTTACTAGAAACCATACAAGGCTATCGATTCATTGTTTAAGACAAAATGTGATGCAGAAAATAGTTTCGGATGAATATTCTTACTTTTTATACGTATAGAAATTATTCACAGCATTTCCTTTTCAGAAAGAAACAGAGAAGCTATTGTAATGAAGAAGAGAAAATATGGCGCAGAAAATAATAGGATAATTTTGGATCAATTCGAAATAAATAAAAAGATAAAACACCGAGGTTTTGGAAAAGAGCATGCAGATATTTCTTTGATGATGCCGTTTAACTATAATAATACGCAAATATAGTATATTTAAAGACAACATAATCTACAAAATAGTTGCTTTAGGAACGATTATCAGAAGATAGAATTATTAAAAGAAAAGGAATATTACAATATGGATTTTCTAAGGTGGAGATTTCATATATTTGATGTGTGTATACATATGCTCGTTCAGGAGATGTCTCCATGATTGGTATTTGACTGCTGGTCATTGAGATCCATGCAGCATTAAACAAACCTGCTTTTATTCATGGATAATTTGAATGTTGAATTTCGAAATACGAAAATAAAGAGGGTATTTCAGTCGCTGTTATCTTTCGTAAGTTCCGTTCTTGTCGATTGACGCATAATTGATGTCATTCCAGGCATGAATACGTCAGTTCGTTTTCGAACAATGCCTGTCAAGTTTGCCTAGGAACGCAGGGCATGACCCGAAGAAGAATTAGAGACCATTTAGAGACAGTTACGTTTGCTCGAATGGCTTTAGTAGAAATTGCAATTGGTATTTATCTTTTATCTTTTAATTGTTACTTTCATTGGACTGAGGCTATTCCTGAGTACGGCTTTGAAATAATCCCTTTTTTAAAAGCTTGGTAGTTACGCTATCGGTCTGGTTTGCAGAACTGCAAACTTACGGTGACATATGTAAACCAACACCGGTTGCTAAGAGGTGGTCCGTCACACACACACACACACACACACACACACACACACACACACACACACACACACACACACACACACACACACATATGTATTGTAATATTTCGCGTAGGCCAAGTGAGATTAATGACCACGTGTAGAACTCAATATATGTGTGCTTCAGAACACAATGTTAGATGTGCGTAGAGTGATAAGAGAAAAGAGATGACAGAAAAAAAGACGACATCGGAACAAAACAGAGGTTGTGTAGCTAATATAGCTAATATAACAAAGCTTACATGGCTAATGAAGTTCGTTACATAACCTTTACTTTTTCCGGAGTAATTTCTTTTTTCTTTTACACACACACACACACACACACACACACACACACACACACACACACACACACACACA
>NC_068981.1:76251001-76251620 GCF_001194135.2 Octopus bimaculoides | reverse complement strand
TATATATACTATTGGCTTTCACGTACATGGCATCCACCAATTTCACTTAGGTGTCGGTCGTGTTGGAGCTATAGAAGAAATTACTTGCCCAGGGTACAACGCAGTAGGATAGAACATGAAATCACGTTGGAGAAAATATACGAAGGGAGTCGATAATTAATGATTATAGCACCATGATATAGAAACAAGCGCCAATACATTGAAGGAAATAACCGAATAAAGAATCACTTGTAAAGTGTCAAAAGTTAATTACAAAAGAAGTTTTATCTGGAAATAATAGAAAGGCAAGAATCAGTAGCAAAAATAATGAACCTAATTTGAGAAGATTAACTACCAATAGAGATATAATTGATAGTGACAGCCAAATTCTTTCAGAAAAAGTGTATACCAAATGAAAGGTTAAATTGAAGAAAAGAAAGCAATTAATATCGAATCGTTGTTAGGAGATGCAAGGAAGAAAACCTGAGGCAAGGTATTCATCACGCGTGATATATATATATATGACTGTTCGCCGAGCTGTTCTTTGAAGAAGACGGTATAGACATCGTCAAATATACTCCGAATACACTGTTCGTGTATATATATATATATATATATATATATATATATATATATATAT
>NC_068981.1:76244633-76250292 GCF_001194135.2 Octopus bimaculoides | reverse complement strand
TAAACTTCCATAATAAACCCATTTTTACTGAATGCGAGGAAACGTTTGCTTTTCCTCGCATTCGGTAAAAACATGTTTATTATGGAAGTCTAGTGTGTGGCATTATTCTGTAGTAATGCCCTTATATATATATATATATATATATATATATATATGTGTGTGTGTGTGTGTGTGTGTGTGTGTGTGTGTATGCACATACACACACCGCGTGCTCACGCACACGCATGCACACATGCGCACACTCGCACGCACACGCACACACACATATAGCATGCATGCACATATCTTGTCTAGATAATTTAAGCATCCGACAAAATACTTTTTTGTTATTTATTCCTGTCCTTTACGGTGTAGGTTCAAATCTTCCCACGGTCAAATTCTGCGTTTCATCTAGTCAGGTTCGACTGAATAAGACACCAGAGAAGAAGTTAGAATAAGGTAGTAGAATAAACTCTTATCATTATTTCACTGTTTTGAGTGGGCTAGCTGGCAGATTCGTTAGTATTTCATTCGTCTTTATATACTGAGTTCAAAATTCGCCGAGGTTGTCTTTTTATGTCATCCTTTCGGGATTGATAAAGTAACTGCCAGCTGAGCATGTGGGTCAATGTAATCGACAAGCCCCGCCCTCACAAAATTTCAGACCTTGTGCCTATAGCAGAAAGAATATTTCACTGTACTTAAAATACGTATTCTAAATATAAAATATCCCTTTCTCAATACTTCAAAATTTACATCTTAGCACTTTCTACGCCATCCCTCTCTTGTTTGGCAAATGAAGACGACAGATAGTGTAGTTCTTCAAAATTAACTCGGACGATAGCCAGGGTGTCCTACATGTGAATACAGCAGCTTGCCAAAATTATACAAGATTGCAATCCGTAGAAATCGAATGATTATTATAATAGCAATACCGAAAATAATGACGATGATGATAATGATTATAAGATGAATAATAATAATAATAATTATATAACATAAACATACAAAAGCACTGCGATATGACTACATCACACAAAGATACAAACACACACACGCACAGGCATACACACACATACACACAATATGTATATATACATATATATATATATATATATATATATATATATATATATATACGTTTAGAAAAGTCATAATAAGTCTGTAAAATTGAGACAGTATGCGATAGAGATATGATCAATGCCAGAACATTATGAAGATAGTTCTTTGGTAGCGTCTTTCTATTATGTAGATTGAGACATTTTGTCGCACAAATACTAAGATTGACATTGTTTGAATATATCGATAGATAACTTATATATTTTTGTATCAAGAGGACCATTAAAATTACTACCAAGAGTACATTACTACTACTACTACTACTACTACTACTACTACTACTACTACTACTACTACTACTACTACCACTGCTGCTGCTGCTGCTGCTGCTGCTACTGCTGCTGCTGCTGCTACTGCTGCTGCTGCTGCTATATGAAGCGTTCTTCTAAGAATAATGCTGCATCTAAATCTATGGTCCACCCTAAATATTCCAACTGACTACGTGTGTTATGACTGTTCCTTCCGGGAAGTATGTGGATTAAACAACAATAAAGCAATTACAACTACATCATGTCCAACCAAATTTTTCACAAACGACTTTTCAGCTTTTATAACCAACTCTTAACAAGCCTCCACTTTAAAAAAAAAAATGTTAAACGTAGAAGCACACAGACAGACACATCAGTGGCAGACACAAACGTATTAACTAGACAGCATTCAGTCTTGAATATTTTGTTCTTTTTGTCTGTCAACGTAGGAAATAATTCATGCAATAGTATAGAATCGTGAATCGGTGTCAGAAGAAGAATATATGACGCACCATTAACCACTTGAATTTATTCTATTCAGAAATATTTTTCTTTATTTGCCATAATTGTTTCCAGCTAACTTTTTAATGCATTAAATATGTTAATACTAACTTAACAATTGTCATTTATGTAACGTCTTTGAGGCAAATGTTCACTAAACAATTTCTACGCCAATGTAGAAGTTTTAGTTAATACTTTGGTGAGTGTACCGAAGTTTTTCAATAAATATAAAACCATTTCAGGTGCTCTCTACCTTACTGGTAGATACTAATTTAAAATTGACCGTATCTGTATTATAATTGCTCTTATTATCAAAATAAAAGAAATAATCATTGAATGCTGACTGTTGCACACTGGTGAATAAATAGGTTCCCAAATGCGTTTGATTGTTCGAGGTGAACTCCGGAATTGTTTCATACAATACTTTTGCCCCATATAGGGATATGAAACAATCTGTTTGTCCAACGTAGCACTTCACAATTCTCAACCATTGTTAAAACCTGAGATTGTTAAACTGCCCCAACTCGGTCTCATAATCAAGCAGAGCTAAGTTCAAATGAGTTACATCTGTGTTAACCCCTTCTTCTTAAAATAGTCCACAAAATCTGTTTGTTTTCAATTTAAGACTGCAAAGTTCCATCGGTTATTAGACTAAGAAATCCTATGTTGCCTCAAAGGCTGAGTTGATTTTTGATCGGCAAGAGAAGGCCTACCATTTTGCGTGCAATAACTGCTAAAATACATAAGTGTATTCATTAATAAATTTTATTGGAGCTTTTCAAACCTAGTAAAATTTTTCCTTTATCGTATATTTATTTATTGTGTATTTACTTTACCACACACAACCTTTATATCTATGAATTACAGAAGTGGTTGTGTTTCACATCTGCTTAAAACGATTACGAAGCAACTCCTTATTTGGCAGAAGTTGTTCAAAGACAAATTTTAACATCTTCCTTCTCGATATTAACTTAACGCTTTTGATTGAATATGGACAGAAGAGTCTATAAGCTACGAGCGGTTTCGATCAATTAATTTGCGATTCACGATGTGATGAGCATCTTCATAAAGTCGACAGAGAGAGTTTATCAAAGGAAATTTGGCAGAAATATTGAGCAGGTTGAGTAACTACATAGCACATAGATGATTAAACTCCCTATCACTGGCATTTTTATTGTTGGTGATAGTATGATGGTGGTGTGGTGTGATGGCATTAATGGGTTCTGACGGTGATGAGCAATGGTAGTGCCGATGCGTTTGGTGATGGTAGTGTGGTTGCTGCTGGTAGGTTTTATTATTATAATTAGTGACAGAGAAGATAAGTTTGGTAAGATATACCATTATTGAATATCAGTAGTTGTATGGTTTTCTATTTTTAATTGCATTCTAAACCTTAACAGAAAATTGTATTGTAGGAAAAGAAGCTTGCTTTTAGACGACATGGTTCTGGCTTTAGTCCCTAAGCATGGCATCTTAGGTAAGTGTCTTCTAGTATAGCATCGGACCGACCAAAACCTTGTGAATGGATTTGGTAGATGGCGACTGAAAGAAGCCCGTCGTGTATGTATACACACGCGCGCGCGCGCACAGACACATATATATATATTTATGTGTGTGTCTTTGTGTTTGTACTCCCTACCATCACTTGACAACCGACGTTGGTATGTCTGTGTCCCTGTAACGTAGCGGCTCGGCAAATGTTACGATACAATCAGTACAGTACGCGCGCGCGTATAATTGTATTCGGTATTATAACCACGAGCGAAATCAAAAGCGTGAACTCGGAGCAACTGTTTTCGCATGTGTCGTTCACAAAATGTTTTTAAACAAAAGAACAAAAGAGTAAGCGTTTCCTTCAAACTTTCATTTGGTATCTCAAAAGATTTTCAGACATTGTGTATTGAAAAGAAAATCAGGTTCGGTTTATGAGCTGATGATCAGAAAAGAGCATCTCAGAGTACTGAACATCAGAGCCTTTCAGTTATGCTGTGTTAACGAACTCTACATCTGTTTTGTGTCATGTAATTTATCACTTCTAGTGGATGAACAGACATCGCACACACATAAACACACGCACGTATGTGATATACATATATATATATATATATATATATGAATACACAATATATACATATATACATCTATTCATATAGATATGCGGCATTACATAAGATCGGGTTGAGTAAATAGTAAGCAATGTTTTGAACCATGAAGAATTTGTACCGAATTTTTCCAGAGTTTAAAATTTTTTTAAACAATTTTTTGCAATTGTCTGATAATACAGACATCGACTTGCCTAAATGCATCAATGAATTAACATTGATGTTTTTTCACCGTTGTTACAACTGTCTGAAGCGCGATAATCGAGCAATTTTGCTATCCTACTTCAAAAAAGGACGTAAAGCAGCAGAAATTGCATCGCAATATCAACGAAACATTTAGTGAGGAAGTGATTAGTGAGTGGTCGACTCAAAAATGATTTCATCGAATTCGCAGTGGAGACCTGAGCCTTGAAGATCGTGAGTGTTGTGGACACCCATCTGTCATCAATGACGGTCAATTAAAGACCGTCATTAAGAAAGATCCACGTAAGTCCACTCAAGAAATGGCAAAAAACTTCAAGTTTGCCAGAAAACTGCCAACAACCATTTGCATGCGATTGAAAAATAAAAAAAAAAATGCTCGACAAATGGGTACCGCACGATTTGAATGAAAATCTGAAAATCTGCGGATATGAAATTTACTCGTCGTTTCTTTTGCGTAACCAGACCGATCCATTTCTCGACCGTATTGTAACGTTCGAGGAAAAGTGGATTCTTTACAAGAATAAAAAACTTCGTTTGCAGTGGTTGGACCAAAATAGAGCACCGAAAACCTTCGCTGAACCCGAGCTCTTCAAAAACAATTTTGTGGTGACTGTTTGGTGGTGTAGTGCTGGACGCATCCACTATTACTTCTAAAACCCCGGAAAAGACATTACTGCAGAAACATATTGCCATGAAATTGTTAAAAGGAACGAAAAGCTGCTACTCTTACGTCCCACACTGGTAAATGATAAAGGGCCAATCATTCTTCATGACAATGCTCGACCACACGTTTCACTAATGATGTTCCAGAAGTTGTGGGAACTTGGCTACGAAGTTTTTCACCACCTAGTTTATTCGCCAGACCTTTCTCCTACTAACTACCACTTTTTCCAAGCACCTTGATGGTTGCCTGTGAGAAAAGGAGTTCAAAAATCAAACCGATTCTGAAAGTGCTCTCAATGAATTCATCAACTCCAGAACACCAGATTTTTATGCTACAAGAATAAACAAACTTGTAACTTGTTGGCTGGAATGTGTTGATTTTAATGGTACATACTTTGATGAATAAAATTTCCGCATTGTTGAAACATATTGTAATGAATTTTATTTTTCAAAATGTGAAATCACTGCATTGTTTTGATGTTTTTTCGACATGCTAACGTTCAGAGTCTAAGTCGTTGATTTTTGTCACCAGAACGTACTATCAGGGCACACATTAAAAGCTTCAATTCCTTTCCCAGCTGTCATCAAAAATGTCTTACGCAATAATTCAAGGATATTCAAATAAGGGTACACCATGCAATTAATTAATATCAGGAGACTTGCACTGGCAAATCTTAGCACAAAGCTTATCCGAACATCACTTTCTTTCGAAACTAGACATTCACTAAATCTTAATAGACAAATATATATTTGGTTTCTCTTACAATAAAAGAACACTACAGAAACAATTAAGCAAGTGAGATAGTTCGTATATATATGTGTGTGTGTGTGCTTATATATGTA
>NC_068981.1:76241285-76242987 GCF_001194135.2 Octopus bimaculoides | reverse complement strand
TATATATATATAGATGTGTGTGTGTGTGTGTGTGTGTGTTTACATTATATATATATATATATATATATATATGTGTGTGTGTGTGCTTATATATGTACATATATATGTATTCATATATATACGTAACACACACATACACATATATAACCAAGTACATAGTTAAGCAGACTCGCACAAGCGTGAGCGTGTTTGTATATGTGTGTCTGTGCATGTGTTCATGTGTATGTGTGTGTATGTGTGTATGTGTGTATGTATGTTGTTTGTAATTTAAAGTTTTAGTTTCTGTTTTGTAAAGCATCGACAGACTAAACTGTGTGCGACTACAAAAGGAAAGCAAAGTTCTGTCTTTGTCCTCTTTACTGCATTGTATTCTTAGTGAATAAATTATCTTTATAATTGTGCGCTACTGCTGTTACTATTTATAGACATTATTGTCGCTATCGATAACGAAGTTTATTTATTTATTTATTTATTTCGTTATTTATTTATTTACTGGCTAACCTCTTCAGGACACCATATTATGAAAATACATGTTCCTATTTTCTGTTTGTTTTGCTTTTTATGCATATGAGTGTTCCTCATCCTATTTTATATTGTTAGCTTGCTTTACCTTCTCACAAAGTCACACACAAAATACATACAGATGTTTTGTTCAATTCCTTAGATGAAGTACTATAGTCAGAATGTGTCTATGCAGCGATCGAATATCTTTCTTCTCTAGTAAATTCCGTGGCTAATTCATACCCATGTGCACACAAGCAATTGGATTCTTTTTTGTTTTCCTGCTCAGTTGTCAGATGCTTAGAATAGATGCCGATTTGTAGAAGGTAATCTTGAGGCGAATCGTGTTCTTCTAGATCAATTATCTGACGTAGATTCGGATCCCGTTGAAGTCAGTTCAATCACTTTCAATACCGCATACGTTTATGACTGGAAATGGCAGTTATGTATCGCGCAATATTTCTACGAAGGAAGAGCGAAGAAATTATATTTATTGTTGATTAAAATGTGTTAAATAGTCCTCAAGTAGAAGCATAAATCGCAATGATGTTTGGAATTCTGACAGTAGAGTTTCTCTGAAATAAGCAAGTATGTATGTGTATGTGCGCGTGTGCGTGTATGTGTTTATGCGATTATATATATGTTTGTAAATATATGTTTGAGAAAATGCATATATCACCATAATCAGTCATATTACTTTATGGAATGTGAGCTTTCAATATTCACTGCAAGAGCAATTGTGCGATTAGGAATAATATATTTCTATATTACCGGAGAAAGCATAATTAATGGGGCGACAATTATCCCTTCAGTTCCTGTTGTAGAGTATTCCTAGTGGAAAAACTACTGCTAAAAGATGTTTACTATGCATCATTGTTGTCACTTTAAGGTTCCTTTAATTTAACTCCTCATTTTGGGAATGATTCAATGTTTTTAACAATTCTCCTCTTTCAACGATTCATTTTGTTTTGCCTTAACAGTTAATGCTTAGCCGCTTTTTATTACATTTAATGCAGTCGATATGCCATTTAGCTGTTTTCCCTCTAATAACGTTTCTTCTTAACCTTCACTCTCGATCCACTCCTAATTTCATAAATTTCATTATGCATCGTAGAATACAGAGAATTATTTACACACGTATCCAGTTGCATGTATTTACACACACACACACACACACGTGCGCTTATATATATATATATAT
>NC_068981.1:76236416-76240941 GCF_001194135.2 Octopus bimaculoides | reverse complement strand
TATCTATCTATCTATCTATCTATCTATCTATCTATCTATCTATCTATTTATCTATCTATTTATCGGTAGGTAGGTAGGTAGGTAGGTAGGTAGGTAGGTAGGTAGAGATAGTAAGAGTGACGTGTATGTATATATGTATGTATGAATGTATGCATGTACTATGTATGTATGTATGTGTGTGTGTATGTATGTATGCATGTATGTAAGTATGTATGTATTGGAGGTAATTGTGTTTGTGTATGAAAGTACGTGCGTGAACATGTGTTTAATCTCTCATATTACTGGGAAACTTAAGGGAGAGATGTTAAGCTTATCACGTTCCAAATTTGGAAAGGGATTGTATTAACAAACGGTGTGTACATTGTCGTTTTCAAATACTCTTTTCTTTATATTTTCTTCTTCCAAGAACTTGTCCAAAATTACAGTAAATCTCCAAGAAGTGGACACATACACAGAACAATGTCAGTGACACTGTTTACTTTCATGCGCCATTCTTTCTGACAATACAGAGGCCGCTTCACATTTCTCTTGCTTCTTTATAGTCTGTTGACCCATTTCGATAGCTCGAGGACACTTCGCAATCAGATGCAATATAAACAAATGCGGAATAATAATAATCGTATTATTGGATATTCCTTTTATTTAATGATGCACAAGCAATAAAATTGAAGAAACGTTGAAGGATATTTTTTTTTTATTTTTATTGTTATATTTTGAAAGAAACCGATTATCTTTTCGCGCTGTGTATTTCTCTTACGAAACTTACTCCGGGGCAAGCGGTCACCAAGCGGTCAGAATGCAGCGTTTTGGTTAACGGCAATATTAAAGATCAATATATATTTGGGCATATGTGTGTGTATGCGAGCGAGTGTGTATCTGTGTCTGGGGTTGGGAGTATACTCGCTCGCATATTGTTTTAGTGGGTACACTTATTATAACGATGATAATAATGATGATAGTATTAATAATAATAATAATAATGATAATAATAATGATAATAATAATAATGATAATGATAATAATAATAATAATAATAATAATAATAATAATAATAATAATAATAATAATAATAATAATAATCCTAATAATAATAATGATAATAATAATAACAATAATAATGTAAATAGAAATAATAAGAGTAAAAATGGTAGTCGTAGCAGTAATAATAATAGCAATAATAATAATAATAATAATAATAATAATAATAATAATAATAATAATAATAATAATAATCATAATAATAATAATGATGTAAATAGAAAATAATAAGAGTAAAAATGGTAGTCGTAGCAGTGATAATAATAGCAATAATAATAATAATAATAATAATAATAATAATAATCATAATAATAATCATAATAATAATAATAATAATGATAATAATAATAATATGAAGATTATGCAGGTTATTATACGTCACATTAGTTTTATTATTAGATCAGATGTGGTAACTATTTTTATCTGTTTTACAGCTTCATACCAAAGATGAAGTTATTGTAAGTCACATGTGCGTATATTAACTAAAATTAGTAATTTCCATACACCCTAAGATAATTTTTTTAGAGGATGAAACAGGAAAAGAGTGCCATAGGCCTAATATAAACTTTAATATATATTTTAATATATATACATATATATGTGTATATTTTATACTATTGGGTTTTACCATTGAATGCCCTAATAATTTTCATATATATTTAGAGTGTTTATTCATTATACCTTTCAATTTATTTTCCCTTTCGTCTCTGTTACCTGAGTACTTCCATCTGTAGTCGTATTTATATTTTTCGTTTTAACGAAATTATAAAATTATCTTCATATATATATATATATATATATATATAACAATTAGAAAATGGAGGATAATATGCTGTACCCAACGACATGCAGACAGTGTATCCTGTTGAATTAATTATCTTAATATGTAACTAAAGTGACAAAAAACCACAAAGTACAAGTGTTTATGACAAACCATGTTATATTGACAACCGGGTTTACAAATAAAAGTACATTCCTTATGTACTTTTATTTGTAAACCCGGCTGTCAATATAACATGGTTTGTCATAAACACTTGTACTTTGTGGTTTTTTGTCACTTTAGTTACAATTTAAGTTAATAAATTCAACGGGATACACTATCTGCAAGTCGTTGGGTACAGCATATTGTCCTCTATTTTGTGATTGCTTTATAAATTTAGGGTAAAACAACTCCCCCTTTTACCCACACCCACTTATTACACTTGGTATAATACTAGTGTAACAATAATTGGGTACCCTCCCAGCAGTATATTGGATAGATACTATCCCTTAGTGGGTTGAATCCTCAACCCCTAACTCTCTTGCATTATATATATATATATATATATATAACTTTAATTATTATAGTAATATAGAGAGAGAGGTGCAGGTGTGGCTGTGTGGTAAAAAGCTTGCTTCCCAAGCAAACCACATGGTTTAGGGTTCAGTTTCACTGCGTGGCCTCTTGCGCTAGTGTCTTCTCCTACAGCCTCAGGCGGACCAAAGTGTTGTGAATAATTTTGGTAGACGGAAACTGAAAGAAGCACGTCGAAAATACATTTATATATGAATCTCTGTATCTCTAAATATGCGTTTGTTGCCCGCACCATCGCTCGACAACCGATGCTGATGCGTTTTTACCTCCAGCGTAGCGGTTCGAGAAAAGAGACGACTGAATTAGTACCAGGCTTACAATGAATAAGGCCTGGGGTCGATTTCTTTGACTAGAAGGCGGCGCTCCAGCATGATCGCAGTCAAATTACTGAAACAAGTAAAATAATAGTAACAATATAAGTATCTTGTGTCTCTTTGCGAACAGATATACACATATAAGATAAGGAAATAATTTTATTCTCAAATGCAGGATAATGCTCATAATACAGCATGAACAGTATAAACTATCCACATTTTGCATAAAAATCTGTCGGCCGCCAGCAATGAGACTCGAACTCACAGCATCAAATGCTTTACTATTAAGACAAACTGCCTGAACGACAAATCCTTCTGCAAATTTAGGATATATAAATCTAGCTTTATAAAACGCTATCGTATGTTAAATTCAACTTAGGTGAAAGTCAACAAAGTTTGTTTTAGAAACGTTGAGATCTATTGTAAGATACAGATAGAGAAATAATTTTATTCTCAAACGTAATCACAAGGATATGAGTTCGAGTCTCATGGTTGACCTCCGACAGATTTTTCTGCAAAATATGGATAGTTTATCCTGTTAATGCTATATTATTGGCATTATCCTGCATTTGAGAATAAAATTATTTCCTTATCTGTATGTAAGGCTTATAGCCGATCTCCTGTTATAAGTATGTGTATAATTATTATAATATTTGTAGAATTCACCTATAAGGTTTTTATTTCCACGCTGACCCCTTGGTAAAACCATTAATGATTTTTACCCTTTGTTATAATTAATATTTGAAAAATTTACTCCTTGATCAAAGCTGCATTCACTGCAGAGATATTTTGATATATTACAAGTGACTGAAAAGAAAGATGGGAATTCTACATTGCTGTATGTTTTTTCGAGTGTGTATATATTTTTTCTACGAAGTCGCTGCTCTTATACGTATGTGTAGATACTCATGAATTTATACTCCGGAACAAAGTGGCTGAAGATAGCAATATATATTTTGTTTTACCTTAAGCTTGAAACGGGATCTTGTAGACGTTTAGCCAAAAGTTTCATTCATTATCTTTTGTTCGACTACTGTCCATGCTTTATTTTTTTGGAGTTTTTAAGGTGGTATTAGCGTCTTTTGGCATCTATTTCTAGCGCGTGGAGAGGCGTATAGCCAATCTCTTGTTATAATTATACCACTAAGAGACATGCTCAACTGGTTAAGGTCAAACAACTGACAAACAAATCTTTGGTATTGAGCAGAAAATTTGTGTGGCCCATTTTTATAATGGGCTAGACAAAACAATGTACATGATAACACTTCCAATCAACTAAGTACAGAATCCTTGAGAGCTACTGTCTGGTAATTCATCACGTCATTTATTATTATTGTTATTATTATTATTATTATTATTATTATTAGGAATACGGTGAGTTTGTAGAAGCGTTAGCACGACGGACGAAATGCTTTGCGGCATTTCGTCCGCCCTTACATTCTGATTTCAAATTCTGCCGAGTCGACGTTGCCTTTCATCCTTTCGGGGTCGATAAATTAAGTACCGGTTCGTACTAGGGTCGATTTAATTGACTAGGCTCCTCCCCCAAAATTTCAGACTTTGTGCCTATTGTAGAAAGGATTATTATCATTATTAGGGCAGGTAGACGGCAGAATCGCTAGCTCGACGGTCGAGATGCTTAACAGCCTTTTGTCTCGGAAATATAACCAAATGTGTGTGCGTGTATGTGTGTGTGTGTGTGTGTGTGCGTGTATGTGCCTGCACAGACAGACACGAGTGAGCGCACGCACATGCATGCACACACATGAATTCACACACACACACACATACTTACACACATGTATATATATATATATAT
>NC_068981.1:76234754-76236103 GCF_001194135.2 Octopus bimaculoides | reverse complement strand
CAAAATGGCTGAAAACTAGTATCATGCTTAAAACTCGGGGTATCAACGAACTTCAAGCAAACTGTTTTCATGCATACATGTAACTCACAATAAATGTTCTTCCTTCGTTCGTCTAGTCACTAGTGTGTGTGTGTGTGTGTGTGTGTGTGTGTGTGTGTGTGTGTGTGTGTACATATTATAATGTTCGTCTATCATGTTCATTTGGTTATGAAATGAATGCATCCAACAGAAAAAAATAAACATACTGATAAGAATTATGTTTATTCACAACAATATTTTATCCAACTATTTTGTTGTTGCTATTATTATATTTCTTCAGCCAGTTGCGAACTTTTAGGCAGCCAGAAATATACGGTTGCTGCATATAATGGGTATTATTATTTCCTACACGAGTGCATTTAGTCCCCATTCTGTGAGTATGACAAAATAAATAGATAAATAAATAAATAAATAAATAAATAAAATAAAAGAAAATGTAAAGATAGAATCGATGCAGAAGTTCAAAGACAGCGTAATGTCTGTGACTACAAATCACGAGTATTTACATTTGCCCAACAGTACCTTCTACAGGAAGCATAAAATATAGTCATTGAAAGACAAAAATCAATGCTCCTGCCTTCCGCTACAGAAGTGAATATATCTACAAACATATACTTGTATGTGCATACATAGAGAAATGCATACATACAGCCATACATCCATGCATACATACATATATACATGCATATATACATACAAATATGTGTGTATGTGAGTGCGTGTGAGTTTCTTTGTGTGTGCTTGCTTTTGAATGTGTGTGCATATGCGTGCGTATATGTGTGGATATGTGTGTGTCGTTCTGTCTGTACATAAACACGCAATCATGTACGTAGAAACATTCACACACAAATATACATAGATATACGTTTATTAGCTAGAACATATGAAAAGAGATATGCATTAAAGTATGTGCCAGAACCATTTTAAAATCTGTGATGAAAGAGATTTTATTTAATTTCACATTGACGAAACAGGTAGTGCAAGATGATTCGAATACTTCCTTTTCAGGATGAATTTGAACAAAAGCAAATCTATAGAGCCGTATACAACTTTTTACGTAGTTTTTCTTTCGTTTATGAACAAAGGAAGCGAATCGCATTTACCACTGACGGATATAAAACAATGTTGATTTTAAGAAAACTTATTTTGTACAGAGAACCACAAAAATCATGAATAGTCCACCCTCCCGGATGATGGAAATGGTTGAGCGATACTCACCTGTAGGGGAAGAGAAAACTTATACGTATTCACACAAAAGCTAGCACACCACGCATGCGTGTGTATATATATATATATATATATATATATAT
>NC_068981.1:76232594-76234110 GCF_001194135.2 Octopus bimaculoides | reverse complement strand
AATATCGCTATCAATCTAGAGTAATAATTTGTAGTTTTGAAATCAGTAGTTCTTTGACTGCTATTTCTGAATTCTCAGTATGTTGGAGAAGCAGGTTACTGTCAATCCCTATATATTTATGATTATATATATATATATATATATATATATATATATATATATACTTGCACATAAGTCTATATCGTTTAACATCAAATGACTAGCATAAGAAATCCGGCTCATTGAATACAGACAATCATAACAATATTGTAACCATTGCAATGAACTGTTATGGAAAGAATTTTTGAATTTCATGTAAGTACCATAGCTCTTGTGATAGTGTTGGATAAAGATCTTCTAGAAAGCTTTCAAGTAGTTTAACTGGGTGTATGTATGGCTGCAACTGTATGTCCACAGTACCCAAGGAAAAGATACACTGAAATACTTCTATTTAATCGTTTTCGTTTAAATCAAATTTTTCGACTATTATAATACTGCTGGATAGAATGCCCGCAGCGATATTATGTCGCAATCAGCGAAAAACAAAAATAAAAATCCTACATATATACATATATGCGAGTGTATGCACGTAAATATATGTATTATAGCAGTAAAGGAATATAGAATATAATCCAATGCTATACATGCACACACGCACGCGCGTATATATACACACAACTATATCTACATACATATATACATATATACATGGCCGCAGCTCTAAGCTGAGATTAAAAAAAAAAAAATATATATATATACATATATATATATATATATATATATATATATATATATATATATATATATATATATATACACATATATATATATATATATAAATGGATGAATGAATTATCCTTTGTTTACAGTTAACACGGAAAATTCAATAAACAGTTACCAGTGTAGCAAAATTCACGCAAATAACAAGGATGAAGCGACCTATTGAAGGGTAGAAACTCCGGATTAATGTGTAGTAATTTGTATAGTATAAGTAAATTAATGGAGTTAGACGCAGATATTAAACCAATCTCAACAACCAGATGGTTATGTCTCAAGCTACTGCTATCTGGCACCTTTGAATGATCTCTACTCAACCGCTACACGACGGCTACTCAACATTCACTCAACTCCTTTCCGGTATTTAACGCGCCAGACGTGAGACTTTTGAAAATAACTCCAATGTAATCTGTAGAACTGTACATATGTCTAATTTTATGTGGACAATCCGCGTATTGTTCTGCAAATTATATTGTATCGAATGGTCGTAATGATGAGCCTCGGCTGGGTTATGTAAGTAAAAATTTACATTAATCCATTACTGCGCGAAACCTGGTCTACGACTAATTCTTAATTTTTGTATATTTTCATGTCTTGTTCATGTTCTGGGGTGCGGTGAATCTCCATAGAGAACATTCTTTTCTTTTGCGGTCTTATCGTTGATGGTCGATTTCTAGCGTAAAGGATGTCCACTTAGTGGTCACCCCTTCTCACATGTATGTCATATATATATATATATATATATATATATATATATATA
>NC_068981.1:76226076-76230941 GCF_001194135.2 Octopus bimaculoides | reverse complement strand
TATATATATACATATATATATCAATCATGCGCGTAGATAGTATGAACTATCTCTGGGGAAATATGTGGCATCGAATCGCTTCATTAACAATGTTAGCTTAGAAATATACAAGAAAATTGAGGAGAAAATTCGAGCGTTGATTTACCGGAGAGAGATATCAATCATTACAAATGAAAGATTCCAGAACTTACCAAATTATCTATTTGTATTAGTAGGTATCTGTATATTGAATCGTATATGAAACACACACATGTGTATCGACATCTCAGTTCTTGAAATGTTACAATTGTCATTATACTCAATACATGTTATCGAGTCAAGTTTCGCTAGCTGAGTATGTTTGATAAGACACACTGCAAAACTACGATGTAACGGAAAACATGCATGCATGTATACATGTATGTATGTAATTATTCAGTTTTATTTCAAGACTTTTTGCCAATTGAGAGAGTCGGTTTCTAACCTAGATTCAAAGTTCCTTCATTGGAATTTCCATAACAACAACAGGGTATTTTTGTATGTATGTATGTATGTATGTATGTATGTATGTATGTATGTGTGCAGTTTGGTATGATTTGTTTTATGTATGTATGCATTCTCATGCATATAGTTGCATATGTAGTCATGCTCATATATATTTAAATGATAAACATCTGGAAAGCTTTACAGATTTTTACAGTTCCAGTGATGGGTTCGATTTGTAGCCTTCGAATTAGCTTTCTCTTTTCTGGTTTTGAGAAGCTTAATTTCTCAAGATTGGTATTTAGGCAGCGTGTTACATATTCCATGGCCTAAACAATTACAGGTATAAACCTGAACTTGTAATTTGGATAGAATAACTGTAGATTTCTCAATAGTTCAGTATAGGTGTTCTCTTTTTCACTGATCTCTTTTTCACTGATTTCATTACAGTGCCATAGCTACAACGTCATGTCTTATCGATAGATAATACCGTGATGACATTTTTGGATAACTGTTTATGATGTAGGTGTTATCTTCAGTGTGAATTCCACGAAGTCGGCATCGGTTGTCACATTTTACGGGTTTTCCCGCATCGCTATCCCTTTTGTTCATGTTCCTGGATTGCAAACACATACTCTTCAAAGTGGGAGGTAATAATCCGGCTATTCGTCCATAAAAACTACTTTGATGAACGATGTTACTATCATCACTATATCCATGCATAGTCTTCTGTTCATATAAGCTCATCCTTTCATCCTATATGTTGCGGTAGAGTTGCTCGACATCTTTGGGCATGTATTCTAGGTTATCAGACAGATATCATGTTATCAGCTTCATGTATGCAAACTTGTTAAAGGGATGCACTTCGACGCTTGGTAGTTAAAAGATGTTGCTGAAGGGATATGATGCGACATTCAATGACATTTTTGATCGATGTTAAGCCTCTGCTGTTTTGCTTACGTTTAAGATAGAGGCATTCTATATCACAGTTTATGTGGAAATTATGTTTGCTTGCTAGTATTTTTCGGATTTTCACATCAGTGTCTCGGATCTCATCAAGCGTCCAACCAAGCAGCCCAAATGTTGGCATGAGCACTGGCACTGCAAACACATTGTGGGCCACTGTTTTATTGAATGCAGAGTGTTTTGAGGTCCAAATTGTCTTTATTCGGCAGTAATATTTTTTAGTGACACGTGTTTTGTTATGAGTACCATTGTAAGATATATTTCCATGCACCCCTAGATACCTGTAGCATTCCTCATCAGATACAGAGGAAACAGTCAAATCATTGAAGGAGCTGCTACTAATCTGGTTTATAGTCTTCCCCCTTTTCACAACCTTATAACAACATTTATCCTGATCAAACTCCAACCCTACATCCTTTGATAGCCTGCAACTAGGTCAAGGCTCTTTATCATGCATATTCTTTGCATAAACTTGTAAGTCATCCACAAAGAAACAGTGTGTAATTTTGGTATTTCTGTTTCCTTGTGAACCAGTGAGATACCATTCAAACTTCTTTAACATCAATAACAAAGGGTTTACAGAAAGTATAAATGACATCACAGACAGTCTGTCTCCTTGGAATATGCCTTTGCGATATTGTATTCTATCGGTGATAATACAGTCACTCTTTTTGTTTAGTTTCAAGATGGTGGCCCACGATGAAGTCAGGTCAGCTATAGCTTTGACGATTCTCACTGTAACTTTATTAAGCTGAAGGGCTTCTAGCATCCATGAATGGGGAACAGAGTCAAAAGCTTTCTTGTAATCTAGCCACATTGAAACTAGGTTACTTCCATGCCCTTGCACCTCTGACATCACAGTTTTATTGACTAGTAATTGCTCGGCACATCCCAGGGCTCTCTTTTTCCTAGCTGCTTGTCCTCCTGTGATAATTGTATCCGTTTCACAATGGTATTGGAGGAAGATGTTTAAACATGCTGTATATATCTTATACATTAAGTTTTGGCAAGCAATTGGCCGGTAGTTTTCTTCCATGTGGGTGGTTCTGTATTTGAGAATCAATTTTTTTCTGCTAGAGCTAGCCATACATACGCATATATATATATATGTATATGTATGTATATATTTATGCATGTATGTACGTGAGTGTCTCTCTGTCTTGTTTGTGTGTCTGTGTGCTTGTATAACAGCACAAACATTTTGCCAATTGTTTTTTCATAAAATTA
Organism: Octopus bimaculoides; assembly: GCF_001194135.2. NCBI lineage: Eukaryota > Metazoa > Mollusca > Cephalopoda > Octopoda > Octopodidae > Octopus > Octopus bimaculoides. Next base: position 76,228,286 of record NC_068981.1, on the reverse strand, counting down.
AACGAACTCTTGTCGTTTCATTATATATTTATCAGGAACCAAAAATCGAAACACGCATCAAAAATAGTCGTGGTAACTATTCGAATTAACCATGGAATAACTTTTTTAATCGTACGCTGGGAAAAAAAAATCAAAGGTGTACCTGTAATGTATTGTTGCTCAACGCATAGCGATTCGAAAAGGTCATTCTTTAATAATTTAATTCGACGGATGAGCTCTGATTGCTTCGAAACATAAAAGAGCGATAAGATTTAGCCAAGCAAATTTTCCATACTAAAAACTTAAAGAAATCCTTATAAATATTTATTTTCGCGAACATAGTCGTATCTTTAGTAAAACATGCATGAAAGGGAAAACGTTCTTTAATTCATATGTCAACACGCACGCACGCATGCATACACACGCACATACACACAGACACAGACACAAATGCACGCTTGCACACAAGCACACACATACACACAGACACAGACACACATGCACGCACACACACACATATGTATATATGCATATATGTACCTATATATATATGTATATGTACATGTTTGTTCTCCGTGTGATTACGATATGTCAGCTATTTTATTGAAACCATTGAAATTGGACATTGGTTTCTTAACGAGATGATGTTTTGTTGTTATTTTATATACCTGTCAGTTACTCTTGAGTTTGTTTATAGTCCAATGTCGGAAAGACAGAAACCGTATGGCGTATGTATGTTGAATTTGTTTTCGTAAGCAACTATGAAAATGTCAATACTGCACACTATGAATCTACTAGAACTTTTACCGTACACTATTATTCTCAATCACGACATCATACATGCATATATAGAAGTAGGCAATATATATATATATATATATATATATATATATATATATATATATATATATATATATATATATATATATATATAAATACATACATGCATACATACATACATACATACATACATACATACATGCGCTTATATATATATAAACAAACTTGCTTCGGAATGGAGGGCAGGTGAATTAGTAAACAGTATTGTTGTTGTTGTTGGTACTCCGTCGCTTACTACGTCGAGGGTTCCAGTTGATCGGATCATCGGCACAGCCTGCTCGTGAAATTAACGTGCAAGTGGCTGGGCACTCCACAGACACGTGTACCTTAACGTAGTTCTCGGGGAGATTCAGCGTGACACGGTGTGACAAGGCTGACCCTTTGAATTACAGGCACAATAGAAACAGGAAGTAAGAGTGAGAGAAAGTTGTGGTGAAAGAATACAACAGAGTTGGCCACCATCCTCTGCCGGAGCCTCGTGGAGCTTTAGGTGTCTTCGCTTAATAAACACTCACAACGCCCGGTCTGGAAATCGAAACCGTGATCCCCCGACCGCGAGTCCGCTGCCCTAACCACTGGGCCATTGCGCCTCCACTGTAAACAGTGTAGCGAGAGAACAAAAGTAGATTCATCAAACCCTTCGACAAGAAGTGTAATGTAGCATCTGCCGATGAGAAAGAAGACGTAAATAATTGGGCATGTCAATTCCGAGAAAGTCTATACAAACTTGGCAGAAAAGAAAGTATTCAGAAATTGAGGAAGGGAGAGGAAATATGAAAGGATTCAGTTAACCAAGGATTCTTTTAGTTTCCTAAAAACTTTGGTAGTTCAGACAAAATCTGATAGTTTTACCAGCCCCGGATTAGACACGCAGTAATTTATGACGGTGACATAAATGACATTTTAACATGATTAGATAAATTAGAAAATAAGGTTCAGATGTCAACTTACATGTAAGCATGACTGAATCATATCGAAATAATCTTAACATTAACAATCCATCCAGGTAAGAATTTAAAAAGTGGAAACAAGAACGAGTGATGTACCGTACAAGGTGTATAAGAACGGTTCTCTTCTCATTCGGAGATTGTGAACGCTGTTCCAGAAGATCCAGAAAAAAATAATTACTCCATCATGCTAGAAGGAGGAAGTTTGTGTTGTACCAAAGAGGGTAAAACCTTTCAGTCATATACTAATCCAGAAACATCTAACTGCCGATTGATGAAGGTAAAAATCATCTTTTTAGAATTGTCCAAAATAAAGGCCACGTTCATATAACCAAGAATATATTTGTGTGTGTGTGTGAATGCGTGCGCGAGTGTACGTGCGTGCGTGTGTGTGTGTGTGTGTTTATGTGTGTACATATAACTATATGTATATGTATATATATA
>NC_068981.1:76224198-76225173 GCF_001194135.2 Octopus bimaculoides | reverse complement strand
ATATATATATATATATATATATATATATATATATATATATATAGAGAGAGAGAGAGAGAGAGAGAGAGAGAGAGGGAGAGAGCTTTATATACATCTATGCGTTAACAGTATATATGTGTTTGTTGCGTGTGTATGCCTATATATCTTCGTATGTGTCTATTTCTATTTTTGTCTGCATATGTGCGTTATGTGTGTATTATAAAATTTCATCTAGAAATATTTGATATTCTATATTTGATATTTTATATTTGATAGACCCCTGTATCAAAAGTGACTCATAAATTAAGGAAAATATCGTTGTTTCTCAATCTAGAATTCTTACTATTCAAAGCGAAACAATAATTTAACGAAAACAAACTTTTGAATCGAAAACCTTTCGTGCATACGGATATATGTGTTGTTGGTTGCTTAGAAACAAATGCACTTTCCATAATGAAAGATGCTTCTCATATATTAATAAATGTACTTATCGTGTCGACTTCGCGTAATTGATATTAATTATACAAATTCCATTGTATCTTTTGTACTTATCTTGTTGTTAATGTTATTCAACTGACTAATACATGAACGTAATACGTTGTAGAATGATGTTTGTTTCCGTAGCGTTATTTTCATTCTTTTCTAATAATGTAATAGATATGTACTGAGAAGCAGGGGTAGAAAAAATAGACAGATACAAAGACAGGGGAGACAGATAACCGTTTCTCTTTCTTATTTAGGTACATGGACGGCGAATACATTAACAGAATTAAATTTCTGAAATTGAAATTTGATTTCAGGGCAACCAGTACGATAGATACGTTACTGATCAACATTTTTTTTACATGTATTTCTTGAAATTACAAGTCATATAGTATGTGATGCAAAAATATTACTAAAATTTCATATAACATTCGCAAACATAGACACACATATATAAACTAGCTGCTAGCATTAACACACATATATATATATATATATATATATATATATATA
>NC_068981.1:76220794-76224188 GCF_001194135.2 Octopus bimaculoides | reverse complement strand
ACCCGGCGTTACCCGGGAATGAAATTATTTCTCATATATCAGAAGAAAAAAGCAAAAGATGTTGTATAGAAATTTGTAATTCTAAATTAAATTTATTCTTCAATTATATGCAATCTAGCATCGTCGCAGGGTGCTTGAGAAAAAAGCCATTTAAACTGCTCGGTCAGTGTTTTAAAGTTCAGTTCTTTGGTGTACTGGAGAAGGTGGAGAAACGGGGGAGTAGGTAGGCCAATAGCACTCAGAAAGAGTACCGTAATGCTTTCATAGTCCTTTAGTCAGTCATTGCTTTACCCGATAGGCAATCAATAGGTAGAATTTCCACTATCGAGGGTTTGTGATGGGCGAAATTGATGTCGTTCGCGAACAAATTTTCGATGTTGATGGAAACGAATCGGTCTATTCTAGAGGACTTTCAGACGGAAAATTATGGATAATTTCCAGAAATTCTTTGACGGGTTGTGCTACCAAGTTGGGGGAATTACTTGTCCGCGACAAACTCTACAGACATGGACGCATAGAGTACATATAATCCGGTGCCCGATCATAGCCGACATGGGATGGTATGTTGGACACATGCTGTCGTCTTGCCACCTCTGTTATTAATTTTATTGTTTTGCATTCCATCATTTCGAGGTCGATAACATAAGTACAGTCAAGCACTGGGATCGATGTAATTGATTTACCTCCTTCCCTAAAATTGTTGGCCCTGTGCCAACATTTGATGCTTATTATTATTATCATTATTATTATTATTATTATTATTACTATTATTATTATTATTATTATTATTATTATTATTATTATTATTATTATTATTATTATTATCATTATTATCATTATCATTATTATTTCTCTTCATCACAGGCTTTGCTGGAGCTCTTGGAGTCTTACATGCGTAGCAGGCTTGCTACCTGCAACCTACGGAACCATACTATCCATTCTTTTCAGCTAGCTTATACTTTCCCGATTATTCTGGCCGTGCCTGAGAACGGCAAGTGACAAAAGCAGTAGCGAAATATCTTCATATAATACAACACAGACATTTAAATTGAGAGGGTGTGGCAGTAATTTTCAGCACGATCTTTTGGATTTCTCTGACACATGGTTCTCCCGGGATATTATCTAGATGTTTCTGACATCTCTTTCTTATCACACCTAGGGCACCCACAATAACAGGAAAAGTTCTCACTTTAAGATGTCACATCTTTTGTATTTCAATTTCCGGGTCATTATACTTACTTAACCTCTGAAATTCCTTTACAGATATATTTCATCAGTGGCAACACTTACATCTGTTAGTGTACAAATATTTTCTTCTCTGTCTTGAATGATTGTCTGGTCGGTTAGCCTAGATCGTTCTGTCGATGTCGACTGGAAAATCCAAGAGGATAGTAACATTATAACCTTCAACAACTGGCTCAGGATTATGTTCATACCAATAAGTAGGACGCTGATTTTGTAATGTTTACATATTTTCCAATGTAAATACTGTCCTACCCTATCGTGGCGATTTTTGTATCCGTCTGGTGTCAGCACAGGACATCCCGAGACGAGATGTTCTATTGCTTCATCAAGTTTATAGCAGAATCTGCATTTAGGGTCAGAACCCTTTTGTAGAACGTTAGCCTGGTAGTTTGTTGTAAGCAAGCTTTGGTGTTGCGCCGCCAATATAAAACATTCAGTCTCTGCTTTCAGTCCTGAGCTTCTCAGCTACTGATAGATTGTTGCTTGGTCTACATCAGTATTTTGGCTTTGAAGTATATACTATCCATGCAGAGGCTTCTGGCTCTAGCGTTCTTCAATTTATTCTTTTTTGCCGTCTGTTTGATCCGTTTCGCTTGTTTTGAGGCAGTGGTTTCAGGTTCTTCATCTAATTCAGGGTTAATGCCAAGTTCACTTGTGAATTTGCAGCCTTCCTTGACATTAGGATGTGATTTCTTGCTGCTTTCGTGTTTGCACACAAGGCGCAGTATCCAATCCTCTGTACTAGATAAGACGTCTTCATTGCTATTGTGGAGGTCTTATAGCACAGTTCTACCTGCATCATTCGTCTTCCCTCATTACCGCTAGGTAGGTACAGACGACCAACGCTTGCTTTTTGGTGGTGCATGTTCTTAGATGCTAGTAGTTTTCTTGTCTTCCTGTCAAGGCGTTGGAGTTCTGTAAGATTTTTAGTTAATGATGTTAAAACTGTATTGGACTATTATTATTATTATTATTATCATCATCATCATCATTATTATCATTAAGGCGGTGAGCTGTCAGAATCGTTAGCACGCCGTGCGAAAAGCTTAGCGGAATTTCCATCCTTTCGTGGTCGATAAATTAACTACCAGTTGAGTAATGGGGTTAACGTAGTCAATTTGCCTCCTACCCCAAAATTTCAGGCCTTGTGCGTATCGCAGATAGGATTATTATTATTATTTAGGCAAGAGATTTTTCCAGTAAACTTAAAACTGAATAAAGTGACTAATATATATATATATATATATATATATATATATATATATTTGAATAATATTGTTCAATAATGTTGTCTCACTCATGGCAGATCTCTAGCAATTACGCCTATCTGTGATAAGAACACATCCACTTTATCAATGTGTCTGTCTTATAATATGTCCGATTCAAATTAATGAAGTATCATGCTGTATGCGTAAACGCTACACGGTTGGATTACAAGTGCTTGAAATGTTTTCTCTTCCCAAGGAACTATTATGAAAAGCGAAAGTATTAAATCGCTTTTAAACTTGTGTATATCTCATCAAACTCAACTGCCACTTTATATTGTGCAGAATAGACAGCAATTCTAAAGTGTAAATATAAAATGGTAACAAACGTAGCAAATATATTCACTGAAACTGGAAGCCGAAATGCTGTTTATAATTCAGAACGTTATCTTGACTGAATAATTCAAAGAATTATTTTAAACTCTGTCATAAATATTCGGTTCAAATTTTGACTCAAGGCCAGCTATTTCGGAGAGTTGGTAACTCGATTACATCGACCTCACAGCTCAATTGGTATTTATTTTATGGACCCACAAAGGACGAAATGTAAGGTCGACCATCGCAGTATTTGAACTCAGAACGTAAAGACAAACGAAACACTCTTAAGCATTTTACCGAAAGCGCTAATTATTCTGTCAGCTTGTCGCATTAACTCTGTAATAGATATTAGCACTTTGCTCAAATGGCAATGGATTTAATTCTATGCTTAAATTTCGCAGAAAGAAATCAATTAAATGCTCCTTTTAAATTAAATAACACTGTATATCCTTACACCCACATATTCTAACCTCATACATACATACATACATACATACATACATACATACACACATACATAGATGCATGCATACACTCATACATATATGCATAATACGTACATACAT
>NC_068981.1:76215674-76220784 GCF_001194135.2 Octopus bimaculoides | reverse complement strand
ATACATATATGCATAATACGTACATACATGCATACATATATGCATACATACACGCATGCATACATGCCTGCATGCATGCATACATACATACATACATACATACATACATAGGTGAGCGTGTGTATATATGTACACATACATTCATTCAAGCTTACATATATACATGTGCTAGTCATAAACGCGAATGTTTTATGCGTAAAACTTTACAAACATTATTTAAAAATCCTATTGAGACCTGATTTATAGTAGACATAGAAAACAAAAGTTAGAGCAATTTCTCTTATCTCTGTTTCACCTCACCACAGGGTTATTATACACTTATTATTTTCTTTAACAAGATTTCTAGTCATACGCTCAGTTTAACATTTTCAAGTTGAGTTGGGCTTTTACGGATAAGATAAAACATTCTTGAAGTTATGATTTTCAAAGAAAACTCACATCTGAAACGTTGAATTTCAAAGGTGTCTACAAGACTAGAAAAAAAGACTTCCCTTACATTTTATAAGGAGACCTATACAAAACAAATTTGCAGTCTCATTTTCAATTCGCATTCAAATCATATCCATTTTATTCACGTATGTGACATCATTCAAAAATGGATGCATGTCTTGAAATGTTAAACTTAGTCCATATATTTTTTGTCAAAGTTATGTCTAAATTTTTATCAATTATATTAACCCCTGTAAAAGATTTCCTAATAACAATGTAAATTTTATTAATATTTAAAGGGAAAAACAAGTATAAGAGAATAATTATTTTGTTTGATGTTTTTAAACTTAAAGAACAAGGATGAAGGTCTGTGCAAAACAGAAAATCAATTTTGATATTACCTCTTCGCTGGAGCCAATATTAACATTTGCTGTTAACTGAGAGTTATATGAAACGGTATTGTAACAGTAAAAAATCTAACCTAAAAAGAAATAAAACGACAACGACTAAGAAGAGAAACAACACCCAGCAATGGCGCTGGAAAACTACTACGGTAACCAGATGAATAAGAAATAAAAAGTAGAAATGACAAATGCAATAAAAATACTAGCTGCAGCAAAAATGCAACACAACTAAAATATCAGCAACGACAACAATACTAACAAAAGCGTTATTGCTGCTGTTAATAATAATAATAATAATAATAATAATAATAATAATAATAATAATAATAATAATAATATAATTTCAAATGTTGGTGTCAACAGAAAAGTGAAACAACATTAGTTACAAGATGTATAGTAATAATTGACACATGCTTTTAACGTGTTGATATTTGAAAAACGGTTTCACTTTGACAATGGCATGGTCATTTCGCGTTTTCAGAATGCTTTCATCTTCGTAGAAGAAGCTTTATTGGCAGAAATCAATAATTAATCGAGATGACATGATGTGTTATGGTCGATTTCCGCAATAAAAGAAAATCTGAAAGTTTATTGGAAATATAATCAGATATGAAACAAATAAAAAAAAACTGAGTTGTTAATGACGTTGTTTTATAATAATTATAAAAGCAGGAATAATAATAATAATAATAATAATAATAATAATAATAATAATAATAATAATAATAATAATAATAATAATAATAATAGTAATGATGATGATGATGATGATGATGATGATGATGATGATGCTGATGAAGATAGTGATCACGATAATAGTAATTTTTTCTGTTATTTTAATGTTTCTTTCCATTTTGTTTTGGTTTGTTCTTATAATAACAAAAAAGATGATGATGATGATGATAATAATGATAATAGTAATAATAATAATAATAATAATAATAATTATTATTATTATTATTATTATTATTATTATTATTATTATTATAAAAGTTGTAGTAGTTGCTGTTGTAGCTGTAGCAATTATTATCATTGTTATGATTATTATTGTTTTCATTATTATTAGTATCATTATTATTATTATTATTATTATTATTATTATTATTATTATTATTATTATTATTAAAAATTTGAGGGGCGAAATCAAAGAAAAATATAAACTTCTTTTCTTCTTACAGTTTTTCAAAAGGAAAAAAAAAGGTTCATCGATGTTAATTTTTGAAGATGTAATGCCAATCTGAAAATACTATTCTCTTTAAAGGAGATAGATCAAAGAATAGAAAATTTAATTTGGAGATTAACACAAAGAATTATAGGATATCATAAAAATGAAAGTACAAATTAAAAGGACACTGAGAATTATTTTTATTATCCACACGCAATATTTTCCCACGTTCGATTTTATTTCATATTATAATTTTAGTTTCTTCTTCAACTTCGACATCATCATCATCATCATCTTCATCATCATCATCATCATCATCGTCATCATCATCATCATCATCATCATCATCATCATCATCATCTTCTTCTTCTTCTTCTTCTTCTTCTTCTTCTTCTTCTTCTTCTTCTTCTTCTTCTTCTCCTTCTTCTTCTTCTACTTCTCCTTCTTGTTTTGTTGTTATCGTTTGGATTATTATTGATATTATTCTTAGTATTATTAATAATATGATTGTTATTGTTCTCGCCATTATTATTGTTATTATTGTTATTATTATTTAATTAATTAATAACTAATTAAAATTAATCCTGCACATAATTAAAATTTGCATTCTGAAACCAGCGGAAAGGACTTTAGGCTTTTTTATAAGCATCACTTGCCGAAATCCTCCTGAAGATTTTAATTCATAGAGATTTATGCTCTAAATCACGCCAAATTTACTCTCATATTAGTGTCCCCCACTATTTTTAATTATAGCATAGTTATGTGTTAACAATCTTTCAGAATATTGCAGGCTATCAAGTATTTGTTCATTCTTTCAGCGGAGGAATTCTGTGCTTTCCAAATCTTCCTTAAAACTTTTCTGCATTTCGGTAATTCTTGAATTTTGTAAATTTTAAAATAACTCTACAATCAACGAAACCAGCATAATAGTAATAAGTCTGAAATGAAGACCAAATATATAGTGCGTGTGTTTAACTGACAAAATATAACCATCCCCGAATATAACAATATCTAGAATCACTCTTTTTCATTTAACCCATCGAGCTTCCTGATCTTTCCCTTATTCTAATTATGGGAATTTGTTCAATAAGAATGAATTCCCTTCCTCAGTTTTTTCTGTAGCTCTCAGATAATTTGTCTGAATCCTCTGCTTTTTCTTTCGTCTTTGCTATACCACACATAGACAGTGACTCATAACCTGTTAATGATTAATTATATTAACTGAACATAATTGTTCTTACGCGATAATGCATACGGTTATCAAACTTTCTGAAACGTATTCGGACAATTTTTGTACACATTTCCCCACTCCTATCCTTGTTCATTTGTTCCTATAAATTTCTAAAATATTAGGAAAGCATTGTTGATCAATAATTTATCTTCTGGTCATTGTTGCTTCATTTCAGATTTTAGATCAACTTAGCAGGCCTTGGTTCAAAAAGCGTTCCTGTCATGCCCATTCCATACTTATACTGAACACTACGTATGCATGTGTACATTATTCATCGTTCTATTACTTTAAAGGTATTAATTTGAAATTTTGGAGAGGTTTATTCTGCGATTTCTCTGAAATAGACTGATCAGTTAAAGGCTTTCTATTTCTTTCGATATCATAGTTTTCAGAAAGTTGTGAGAAATTTTCAACCCTTTTAATATTCTTTTTATTTTCACATATGGCTAAATATTGTTCAACAACTTTTCAATGAACAAGCTTTTCTTTATATTTAAAGCAAATTTCCTTTCTACGTAAATACATTATATCTTTATATATTTTAATACGACAATGATTATACTTATTTTTATGTAGCAGGTGACAAACGTATTCGTACGCATTTAGCGTATCTATGACATATTAAAGTTCATTTGTAATTCGCTTATCATTAATTTTTGGCGCCTTAAACTTGGAGTTAATGCTCTCGTTATGCGAATGCTAATATACTGGACATAAGTATCATATTTGCGAATAACAAGTTAAATTACTTTCGGTCAGCCGTCGCATAGCGCTAATCAGTCACAGTACGAAGACTGAAATTTAAGAGAAACAATCTCTTTTATTAGTTCGTAGCTCCCCTCTGCCTAATGCCTATGACCGAAGTGGAGATAACTAGTCTGAAATGTTTGCATCCTACAGTCTGGATAGGTGGCGCTGCGAACTGATATTGGTATATTAACACCATTCTGTCTGCAGCGCGAAATTTTCGCCATGACAAAACAGTGAATGGTTTATTTACGAGTCCAAACGTGCCACATGCATATTTGAACTGGTAATATTTATTTCTAAACTTCACTGCTTATCCTCATCCTCTCCCTGACAACTCGGACAAACGTTTTCTGCTTTAGGCTCGGGCCAACCAAAGCCTTGTGAGAGGATTTGGTAGACGGAAATTCAAAGAGGCTCGTCGTGTATATATATATTTATATGTGTATGTGTGAGCGCGTGTCTTCATGCCTGTATTTGACCGCAACCACTGCTTGACAATCGCTGTTGGTGTGTTTGCATCCTGGTAACTTAGCGGTCCGACTAATAAGTATAATGCTTAAAGTATATTCTGGGGTCAATTCATTGGACTAAAAATTGTCCAAGGCGGCCCCAGAGTATTTTCGTAGAATAATTGTTTAATTCTTTCATGTTACGTTATCCCGATATCTTAGACTGTATTTCGATGATTGAATTAGTCGTAATATTGTATATATGTATATGTGGTATTGTGCGTTCTTTTAGAATTTGTGAGGTCAAAGAGCGTATTGATATGTTTAAATTGAAATTCTTACGAGTTTTAGTATAAGAGAAGACAAAGGTAGGAGAAACGACATTATATTCCATGACATAGATATAAAATTGATAGTTCAGACTGTACAAAAGTGAAAACTGAAGAATATGGAGGACAGGGATCCATATCAAATGTCGCGGTTGTGTATTATGTATTACTTGAGCCAATACAACAAATACTGAATTAAAATTCCAACCGATAACTTGCTAGCAGCATGACCTACCTTCCCAGGATATAACATGAATTTTGTGACAGGTATTCTGAGCAAAGATCTGTGAAACACTTCCAAAACAGATTTATACACACACACACACACACACACACACACACACACACACACA
>NC_068981.1:76213808-76215664 GCF_001194135.2 Octopus bimaculoides | reverse complement strand
CACACACGCACGCACACACACACACACACACACACACATATATATATATATACATGTATATACAAAAATGCATCCCATCTTCTTTCCTTCCTTTCTTCCTTCGTGCTTTCCTTCTTGCTTTTATTCATCCATTCATATATACATAAAAACATACATCCGTACACGCATACGTACACCCATACATATATACATGCATACATACAAAAATACATAGATACAGTGAAATTTAGGAATATAAACTCCATGTTGAGACGGACCAAGTTCCATCAGTTAGCTTGTTCTAATATGGAATCGTGACAACGGTTATCAATAGGTAATAATGATGAATGTGTATGAATTTTGAAAGCTACAATGACAGTAAATAGATTATGTGTATCACGCCACATGCTTATAGGAAAATATTTGGCGAAATAGTATTAAATTTTTAATATCATGTTTGAAAGAAAAATCTTGAGGTAGCTAAAATCATACAAATCTATATTTAAAACTTTTCTTTTTGTTTGAAAACCCATTCAGTGTCACCAATAGTAGTAGCAAAGTAGTTAACCATGCACACACACACACACATAGGCACACGGACGCACCCCCCCACACGCATACACACATACCACACACTCAAACACACGCATACACACACTTATACACAAGCACACACACTCACACATAGACATACACATACCCACTTACACACGCACACACTCACACATTCGTGCGCATACACACACACATACATACACAGATACACACATACCCACACACACAAACACAAATATTCATAAATTTCCAGCATTAGTTAATGACATAATTGGTTTTTAAATGTAGAGTAAACCCTCGACTATCGTGGGAGGGAGTTACGTTCCAAAAAATCCCCATGATAGGTGAAAATCCGCGAAGTAGAAACAGTACTGAATATTTTTCTAATTATTTTTTTAATCTGAATATATTTTTTTTATTATAAATGCAAAACAACACCACGAAGGAATCGACGTAAATTTAAATAATAAACTACCATAAATGAACCGCGATACGACGAGGAATTATTGTATAACTTTTGAATGCCGTATGCAATAGTGTATAACATTTAAAATCTAACATGCAGTTGTGAGAGGGGAAAAAAGCATAAGTAGGAACAGCGTTGTATCTTCAACTGTCAGAGTTTAATAAATGCAAATCAAGCTGATATGCATTTTGAAAACGATTTAGCATTATAGAATATCTACATATAATCCAAAGAGTGAAAGTAAATCATAACTATTGTGCAACGCAGCTGTGGTTTCCAAATTGTATGTTCAATAGATATAACGTACTTTTGTTCTTTGGTTGTTGAAGCGTTTTTTCTTATTGATTACTTTATTTTATTATTTGCTTATCACGTTGTATTATTGAAAATTCAGAGACAAACTTCCACAATATTCGTGATACAAGTACAAAAGATATCCTTTTTTAATAAATAAGAATTTTGGATATCTCAAAATACTATAACTTTTTCAATAAAAAAAGAATACATATTTATATGTTCGCGCATATGCGAACACATTAATATGCAATCATGGTTATGAAATCTATAATTTTACTGGTAACACAAGTGAGGGTATAAGTAGTCATGTGTGTGTGTGTGTGTGTGTGTGTGTGTGTGTGTGTGTGTGTGTGTGTGTATATATATTTCGTATGTGTATTTCGTGTGCAAGATTCTTGATGTGGATACGTGTGTTGAAAGAAATACATTTAAACCTTGGGAGAGGCATTATACTTACATATAAGCACGAACACATAAGTGCGTGCACACATATGAGCGTGCACACATACGAGCTTGCACACACTCACATGCTCATACCAAACAGTTTCGAAACAACGCC
>NC_068981.1:76211530-76213569 GCF_001194135.2 Octopus bimaculoides | reverse complement strand
ATATATATATATATATATATATATATATATATATATATAGATAGATAGATAGATAGATAGATAGATACATTTTTATATATGACGTTGACCACTAACGTGTATATTGATAGATAAATAGATATAGATATAGATATATATACTTACATACATATATATTTGAAAATTTACCTATATAGGTGTAGGAGTGGCTGTGCGGTAAGTATCTTGCTTACGAACCACATGGTTCCGGGTTCAGTTCCACTGCGTGGCACCTTGGACACGTGTCTTCTACTATAACCTCGGCCCGACCAAAGCCTTGTGAGTGGATATGATAGACGGAAACTGAAAGAAGCCCATCGTATATATGTGTATATGTGTGTGTGTGTGTGTGTGTGTGTGTATGCTTGTATGTCTGTATTTGCCTCTCCAATATCGCTTGACAACCGCTGCTGGTAAGTTTACCTCTCCGTAAATTAGCCGTTCGACAAAAAAGACCGATAGAATAAGTACTAGGCTTACAAAGAATAAGTCCTGGTGTCCATTTGCTCGACTAAATGCAGTGCTCCAGCATGGCCACAGTCAAATGACTGAAACAAGTAAATGAGTATATATATATATATATATATATATATATGTATATATGTATATATTTAAATAGGTCAATTTCCAAATTAGTTTGGTAAGCATATATAACCCTATCGGGTACCGTACTCACTTTTACCTATTAATAATGCTGGCTAACCTCCGTGAGTGTAGAAAAATTGCAATTCGTTTATTTCACTATCGTCAGTAGATCTTCAGATTTGCAAATCCATACGTCTCTATAGAGATTGCCTGTTGTCGGTAAAGAGGAAATAATAATAAGGAAATCAGAGATTTATATATTCTTCAGGGTCTATTAACAGAATTGGGATATAAAACGCTGCTCATAGCACCCTAAAGAAGCGGTAATTAACACCAAAATGCACACCAAGATGTGCACTAAATTAGAACAGAAACATATGTAGGTGCAAAATTGGAAAGACGTGATTAACTGCAGAATAAAACTGTATATATAAGTCTCCGTTCCCCTTATTATTAATTGATATGAGTGGCTGTGTAGTAAGAAGCTTTCTTCCCGACAACATGGAACGGGTTCAGTCCCATGCGTGGCACGTTGCGCAAGTGTTTTCTACTATATTCCCGGGCCGACCAAAGCCTTGTGAGTGAATTTGGTAGACGGAAACTGAAAGAAGTCCATCATATATATATATATATATGTCTTGTGTGTCTGTTTGTCCCCCACCATCGCTTGATAACCGGTGCCGGTGTGTTTACGCACCTGGAATTAGCGGTTCCACAAAAGACTTCTTAAGAATAACTACTAGTCTTACAAAGAATAAATTTTGGGCTCAATGTATTCAACTAAAAGGTGGTGCTCCAGCATGAGCTTAGTCAAATGACTGAAACAAATAAAAAGAGTAATAAAAAGAGAGAATATACAGTGTGGTCGTTATTTGAGAATAGATTTACGGTTTTAAAAAAACGCATATAGAATAACAGAAAAAAAGCTGTATTTTTATAAAAATAGCATAAACATAAAGCTAAAGCTAAATTATGAATTTAATAATTTCATTCAATAACACCAGCATAAGCATCAATAACTGCCTTTACGCGGAGTCGAAATCGTTTATAAGCTCCGCTTAAGTGGTCCTTTTTTCATAACGGACATGACTCGAACTATGGCGGCATTCATAGAATCTTTGGTGCTCTGCGATTGGCGTTGACATTTTCCCCATACATAATAATCCAGTGGATTGAGATTTGGAGAATCAGGAGGCCACATTTTGGGATTGATGTGATTATGCAAATTGTCGGCCATCCATTCTTGTGTCATTTGAGTCTTGTCTGATAGTGTAGAATCTTGTTGAAAGACATAAGGCCTTCCATTGCATACACTGTTGATCCAAAGCTTAACAACTTTATCCATAATCTCAATATACGCAGCATCATTCACCCATGTGTATATATATATATATATATATATATATATATATATATATATATATATATATATATAT